>NW_025755829.1:0-7291 GCF_021184085.1 Oncorhynchus gorbuscha
TCTGTTCTGTTATCAGTCAATACGCCACCTAGCATTCCTGGTCTGTTATCAGTCAATACGCCACCTAGCATTCTCTCTCCTCTGGGCTGTGTATAGGGGTCAGACAGATGAAGGGATAGAGGTCAGACAGATGAAGGGATAGGGGTCAGGACAGATGAAGGTATGGGGTCAGACAGATGAAGGGATAGGGGTCAGACAGATGAAGGTATGGGGTCAGCCAGATGAAGGGATAGGGGTCAGACAGATGAAGGGATAGAGGTCAGACAGATGAAGGGATAGGGGTCAGAACAGATGAAGGGATAGAGGTCAGACAGATGAAGGGATAGGGGTCAGACAGATGAAGGGATATAGGTCAGACAGATGAAGGGATAGGGGTCAGACAGATGAAGGGATAGGGGTCAGCCAGATGAAGGGATAGGGTCAGCCAGATGAAGGGATAGGGTCAGACAGATGAAGGGATAGGTCAGCCAGATGAAGGGATAGGGGACAGATGAAGGGATAGAGGTCAGACAGATGAAGGGATAGAGGTCAGACAGATGAAGGGATCAGACAGATCTCTCCAGATGAAGGGAGGAGGTCAGACTCTGTCTGTCTGAAGGGATCATGGTCTCTCCCTCCCTCTCTGTCTGTCTCTATCTCTCCCTCCCCTCTCTGTCTGTCTCTATCTTCTCCTCCCTCTCCCTGTCTGTCTCTATCCCTCCCTCTCTGTCTGTCTGTCTGTCTCTCTCTCCTCCCTCTCTGTCTGTCTGTCTCATTCTCCTCCCTCCCTCTCTGTCTGTCTCTATCTCTCCCTCCCTCTCTGTCTGTCTGTCTTCTATCTCCCTCCCTCTGGTCTGTCTCTTCTTCTCCCTCCTCTTCTGTCTGTCTGTTCTATCTCTCCTTTATCTCCCCCTCTCTCTGTCTTCTTTCTGTTCCTCTCCTCCCTCCCCGTCTCTCTCTCCCTCCCTCCATCCATCCCTCCCCTCCCTCCCTCCTCTGTCGGTTCTCTATCTCTCCCCCCTCTCTCTCTGTCTTTCTCTCATCTCTCCCTCCCTCTCCTCTATCTCTCCCCCCTCTCTGTCTGTCTCTATCTCTTCCCCCTCTCTCTCTGTCTGTCTCTATCCCCCTTCTGTCTGTCTGTCATCTCTCCCTCCTCTCCTCTCTGTCTCGTTCTCTCCCCTCTCTGTTTTTCTCCAATTTGTCTCCATTTTTGTGGATTGGGGTGATCAGTCCTGGTTCCAAATATTGGTGAAGATGCAGGAGCTGAGGATGTTCTAACTCTCCCCTCCCTATCTATCTCTCTCTCATCAGACTGCAGAACAGCAACATCAGCATGCTTACTGACAGAATGAGAAGCTGAGGTCTGATAACCCAGTATGGCTTCATTAGAGCTAAAACTCCCATCCTGCTCTGGGCATTGAAGTGGAAACAGCTTCATTATCTTATTACAACACAGGAGAGGAGGGACAGTTACATGAGTACTGCAAACAAATAATGCAGAAATGAAGAACATGTTGTAGTAAAAGTTTAATCTGCCCAAAATCTCTCCCACATGCTCCTGCTAAAATCTATATATCTGTTGTTGTATGTAAACATAATGCTTAAATGCAGTGCAGTATAATCTAAATAGAAACTACTGCTGCAATCTGAAGGAGAGGAGCTCTGTAAACAAGGTGGGAGGGGCTGTAGAAGGAAAGGAGGTCTGGTAATAAGGTGGGAGGGGCTGTAGAAGGACAGAGGTCTGGTAAATAAGGTGGGGGGCAATAGAAGGACAGAGCCTGGTACATGAGGTGGAGGGGCTGTAGAAGGACAGGAGGTCTGGGTAAATAAGGTGGGAGGGGCTGTAGAAGGACAGGAGCCTGGTACATAAGGTGGGAGGGGCTGTAGAAGGGACAGGAGCTCTGGTACAAGGTGGGAGGGGCTGTAGAAGGGCAGGAGCCCTGGTAAATAAGGTGGGAGGGGCTGGGTAGAAGGACAGGAGGCCTGGTAAATAAGGTGGGAGGGGCTGTAAAAGGACAAGAGCTCTGTAATAAGGTGGGAGGGGCTGTAGAAGGGCAGGAGCCCTGGGTAAATAAGGTGGGAGGGGCTGTAGAAGGGCAGGAGCCCTGGTAAATAAGGTGGGAGGGGCTGTAGAAGGACAGGAGCTCTGGTACATAAGGTGGGAGGGGCTGTAGAAGGACAGGAGCTCTGGTAAATAAGGTGGGAGGGGCTGTAGAAGGACAGGAGGTCTGGTAAATAAGGTGGGAGGGGCTGTAGAAGGACAGGAGCTAACTAGACAGAGATGGGAGGGGATGTAGAAGGACAGAAGCTAACTAGACAGAGATGGGAGGGGCTGTAGAAGGAGAGGAGCTAACTAGACAGAGATGGGAGGGGCTGTAGAAGGAGAGGAGCTAACTAGACAGAGATGGGAGGGGCTGTAGAAGGAGAGGAGCTAACTAGACAGAGATGGGAGGGGCTGTAGAAGGAGAGGAGCTAACTAGACAGAGATGGGAGGTGATGTAGAAGGAGAGGAGCTAACTAGACAGAGATGGGAGGGGCTGTAGAAGGAGAGGAGCTAACTAGACAGAGATGGGAGGGGCTGTAGAAGGAGAGGAGCTAACTAGACAGAGCTAATGAGATGGAGGGGCTGTAGAAGGAGAGGAGCTAACTAGACAGAGATGGGAGGGGATGTAGAAGGAGAGGAGCTAACTAGACAGAGATGGGAGGGGATGTAGAAGGAGAGGAGCTAACTAGACAGAGATGGGAGGGGCTGTAGAAGGAGAGGAGCTAACTAGACAGAGATGTGGATGTGGGCCAGAAGGAGAGGAGATGGGAGGGGATGTAGAAGGAGAGGAGCTAACTAGACAGAGATGGGAGGGGCTGTAGAAGGAGAGGAGCTAACTAGACAGAGATGGGAGGGGCTGTAGAAGGAGAGGAGCTAACTAGAAGACAGAGATGGGAGGGGATGTAGAAGGAGAGGAGCTAACTAGACAGAGATGGGAGGGGCTGTAGAAGGAGAGGAGCTAACTAGACAGAGATGGGAGGGGCTGTAGAAGGAGAGGAGCTAACTAGACAGAGATGGGAGGGGCTGTAGAAGGAGAGGAGCTAACTAGACAGAGATGGGAGGGGCTGTAGAAGGAGAGGAGCTAACTAGACAGAGATGGGAGGGAATGTAGAAGGAGAGGAGCTAACTAGACAGAGGTGGGAGGGGCTGTAGAAGGAGAGGAGCTAACTAGACAGAGATGGGAGGGGCTGTAGAAGGAGAGGAGCTAACTAGACAGAGGGGAGGGGATGGAGAGGAGCCAACTAGACAGAGATGGAGGTGAAGGAGGGGATGTGGGAGGGGCTGTAGAGGAGAGGAGCTAACTAGACAGAGATGGGAGGGATGTAGAAGGAGAGGAGCTAACTAGACAGAGATGGAGGGGATGTAG
The DNA here is from genome assembly GCF_021184085.1 of Oncorhynchus gorbuscha. Classification (NCBI taxonomy): domain Eukaryota; kingdom Metazoa; phylum Chordata; class Actinopteri; order Salmoniformes; family Salmonidae; genus Oncorhynchus; species Oncorhynchus gorbuscha. The sequence continues at coordinate 3,390 of NW_025755829.1, forward strand.
AAGAGAGGAGCTAACTAGAGCTAACTAGACAGAGGTGGGAGGGATGTCGAAGGAGATGAGCTAACTAGACAGAGATGGGAGGGGATGTAGAAGGAGAGGAGCTAACTAGACAGAGATGGGAGGGGCTGTAGAAGGAGAGGAGCTAACTAGACAGAGGTGGGAGGGGATGTAGAAGGAGAGGAGCTAACTAGACAGAGGTGGGAGGGGATGTAGAAGGAGAGGAGCTAACTAGACAGAGATGGGAGGGGATGTAGAAGGAGAGGAGCTAACTAGACAGAGATGGGAGGGGATGTAGAAGGAGGAGCTAACTAGACAGAGATGGGAGGCTAACTGTAGATGGAGAGGAGCTAACTAGACAGAGATGGGAGGGGCTGTAGAAGGAGAGGAGCTAACTAGACAGAGATGGGAGGGGATGTAGAAGGAGAGGAGCTAACTAGACAGAGATGGGAGGGGCTGTAGAAGGAGAGGAGCTAACTAGACAGAGGTGGGAGGGGATGTAGAAGGAGAGGAGCTAACTAGACAGAGATGGGAGGGGCTGTAGAAGGAGAGGAGCTAACTAGACAGAGCTGTGGAGGGGGATGTAGAAGGAGAGGAGCTAACTAGACAGAGAGACAGAGATGGGAGGGGATGTAGAAGGAGAGGAGCTAACTAGACAGAGATGGGAGGGGATGTAGAAGGAGAGGAGCTAACTAGAGCTAACTAGACAGAGGTGGGAGGGATGTCAAGGAGATGAGCTAACTAGACAGAGATGGGAGGGGATGTAGAAGGAGAGGAGCTAACTAGACAGAGATGGAGGGGCTGGAAGAGGAGCCACTAGATGAGATGGGAGGGATGTAGAAGGAGAGGAGCTAACTAGACAGAGATGGGAGGGGCTGTAGAAGGAGAGGAGCTAACTAGACAGAGATGGGAGGGGATGTAGAAGGAGAGGAGCTAACTAGACAGAGGTGGGAGGGGATGTAGAAGGAGAGGAGCTAACTAGACAGAGATGGGAGGGCCAGAAGGAGAGGAGCTAACTAGACAGAGATGGGGAGGGGCTGTAGAAGGAGAGGAGCTAACTAGACAGAGGTGGGGGAGATGTAGGGAGGAGCTAACTAGACAGAGATAGGGAGGGGTCAGAAGGAGAGGAGCTAACTAGACAGAGGTGGGAGGGGATGCAGAAGGAGGGAGCTAACTAGACAGAGATGGGAGGGGCTGTAGAAGAGAGAGGAGCTAACTAGACAGAGGTGGAGGGGCTGTGGGAAGGAGAGATGAGGAAGTAGAAGGAGGAGCTAAGAAGGAGCTAACTAGACAGAGATGGGAGGGGCTGTAGACAGAGAGATGAAGGAGAGGAGCTAACTAGACAGAGATGGGAGGGGCTGTAGAAGGAGAGGAGCTAACTAGACAGAGGTGGGAGGGGATGTAGAAGGAGAGGAGCTAACTAGACAGAGATGGGAGGGATGTAGAAGGAGAGGAGCTAACTAGACAGAGATGGGAGGGGATGTAGAAGGAGAGAGCAACTAGACAGAGATGGGAGGGGATGTAGAAGGAGAGGAGCTAACTAGACAGAGATGGGAGGGGATGTAGAAGGAGAGGAGCTAACTAGAGCTAACTAGACAGAGGTGGGAGGGGATGTAGAGGAGAGGAGCTAACTAGACAGAGGTGGGAGGGGATGTAGAAGGAGAGTGCTAACTAGACAGAGATGGGAGGGATGTAGAAGGAGAAGAGCTAACTAGACAGAGATGGGAGGGCTGTAGAAGGAGAGGGTGCTAACTAGACAGAGATGGGAGGTGATGTAGAAGGAGAGGAGCTAACTAGACAGAGATGGGAGGGGATGTAGAAGGAGAGAGCTAACTAGACAGAGATGGGAGGGGATGTGGAAGGAGAGGAGCTAACTAGACAGAGAGATGGGAGGGGCTGTAGAAGGAGAGGAGCTAACTAGACAGAGATGGAGGATGTAGAAGGAGAGGAGCTAACTAGACAGAGATGGGAGGGGCTGTAGAAGAGAGGAGCTAACTAGACAGAGATGGGAGGGGATGTAGAAGGAGAGGAGCTAACTAGACAGAGATGGGGGGGATGTAGAAGGAGAGGAGCTAACTAGACAGAGATGGAGATGTAGAAGGAGGTGGAGGGGATGTAGAAGGAGAGGAGCTAACTAGACAGAGATGAGGGGAGGGGATGTAGACAGAGATGGAGGGGCTGTAGAAGGAGAGAGGTGGAGGGGCTGTAGAAGGAGAGGAGCTAACTAGACAGAGGTGGGAGGGCTGTAGAAGGAGAGCCAACTAGACAGAGATGGAGGGGCTGTAGAAGGAGAGGAGCTAACTAGACAGAGATGGGAGGGGCTGTAGAAGGAGAGGGATTAAAATAGACAGAGATGGGAGGGGCTGTAGAAGGAGAGGAGCTAACTAGACAGAATCGGAGGGGATGTAGAAGGAGAGGAGCTAACTAGACAGAGGTGGGAGGGGATGTAGAAGGGAGGAGCTAACTAGACAGAGGTGGGAGGGATGTAGAAGGAGAGGAGCTAACTAGACAGAGGTGGGAGGGAATGTAGAAGGAGAGGAGCTAACTATACAGAGATGGGAGGGGCTGTAGAAGGAGAGGAGCTAACTAGACAGAGATGGGAGGGGCTGTAGAAGGAGAGGAGCTAACTAGACAGAGATGGGAGGGGCTGTAGAAGGGAGGAGCTAACTAGACAGAGATGGGGAGGGGCTGTAGAAGGAGAGGTGCTAACTAGACAGAGATGGGAGGAGATGTAGAGGAAGGAGCTAACATGACAGGGGTGGAGGCTGTAGAAGGAGAGGAGCTAACTAGACAGAGGTGGGAGGGGATGTAGAAGGAGAGGAGCTAACTAGACAGAGATGGGAGGTGATGTAGAGGAGAGGAGCTAACTAGACAGAGGTGGGAGGATGTAGAAGGAGAGGGAGCTAACTAGACAGAGATGGGAGGGGATGTAGAAGGAGAGGAGCTAACTAGACAGAGATGGGAGGGGATGTAGAAGGAAGGAGCTAACTAGACAGAGATGGAGGGATGTAGAAGGAGGAGCTAACTAGACAGAGGTGGGAGGGGCTGTAGAAGGAGAGGAGCTAACTAGACAGAGATGGGAGGGGATGTAAAGGAGAGGAGCTAACTAGACAGAGATGGGAGGGGATGGTGAAGGAGAGGAGCTAACTAGACAGAGATGGGAGGGGCTGTAGAAGGAGAGGAGCTAACTAGACAGAGGTGGGAGGGGCCAGAAGGAGAGGAGCTAACTAGACAGAGATGGAGGATGTAGAAGGAGAGGAGCTAACTAGACAGAGATGGGAGGGGATGTAGAAGGAGAGGAGCTAACTAGACAGAGATGGGAGGGGCTGTAGAAGGAGGATAAAATTAGATTGAAGAGGAGGACCAGATGACGGGAATGAGGAAATGAGGAGGTATTGAGAGAGATCCTACAGTGTGTGTCCATGGACAGGAGTGATATGTACTAGCAGTAGCACATTGTAAAAACAATGATGATGAGTACTGTATATTTCCTGCCCCACAGCTCAAACAGACACAGTCCTGCCCTGGCTGCTACATGTGCCCTCAGTGGAACAGAGGCCTGATGTGTTCTCAGAGATGATGTACAGAGTTTAACTGTATGAGTCATAATACCCATAAAACCTAGCGGTAAAACCCAGAAATGTTTCCTATAGTTTTCCACCATTCATTAAAAAAACATTTTTCTGGAACTACTTCATATAAGGGCTGTGTTTGTTGTAGACTTACCTTGGCGTTTTGATAACCTTGCCAATCTCTCGGACAAGGTCACTTTGAGAGCCTGTAATTACACCCCAAAAATGAAATACTAATTAGCCGCTAATGTGGCTATCATACAGAACTACACTTCACGTTTGAAGCTTTGACGTTTCACCCAAGGCGCAGGGTGTTTGATGTAATCACCCAAG
>NW_025755830.1:0-7289 GCF_021184085.1 Oncorhynchus gorbuscha
CTCTGTACCACACACATACAATTATATGTAAGGTCCCTCATCTCTGTACCCCACAAATACAATTATCTGTAAGGTCCCTCATCTCTGTACCACACACATACAATTATCTGTAAGGTCCCTCATCTCTGTACCACACACATACAATTATCTGTAAGGTCCCTCATCTCTGTACCACACACATACAATTATATGTAAGGTCCCTCATCTCTGTACCCCACAAATACAATTATCTGTAAGGTCCCTCAGTCCAGCAGTACATTTCAAACACAGATTCATCCACAAAGACCAGGGAGGTTTTCAACCACAAAGACCAGGGAGGTTTTCAACCACAAAGACCAGGGAGGTTTTCAACCACAAAGACCAGGGAGGTTTTCAACCACAAAGACCAGGGAGGTTTTCAACCACAAAGACCAGGGAGGTTTTCAACCACAAAGACCAGGGAGGTTTTCCAATGTCTCACAAAGAAGGACATCTATTGGTCGATATTGAATATTCCCGAAATGTACTTCCTGTTTGCAACAGGGCACTAAACTGCAAAAAAATGTGACAAAGAAATGTACTTTATGCCCTGAATACAAAGCTGAGACCGAGAGACTGAAGAACAGCTTCTATCTCAAGGCCATCAGACTGTTAAACAGCTTCTATCACAAGGCCATCAGACTGGTAAACAGCTTCTATCACAAGGCCATCAGACTGGTAAACAGCTTCTATCTCAAGGCCATCAGACTGGTAAACAGCTTCTATCTCAAGGCCATCAGACTGGTAAACAGCTTCTATCTCAAGGCCATCAGACTGGTAAACAGCTTCTATCTCAAGGCCATCAGACTGTTAAACAGCTTCTATCTCAAGGCCATAGACTGTTAAACAGCTTCTATCTCAAGGCCATAGACTGTTAAACAGCTTCTATCTCAAGGCCATAGACTGTTAAACAGCTTCTATCTCAAGGCCATAGACTGTTAAACAGCTTCTATCTCAAGGCCATAGACTGTTAAACAGCTTCTATCTCAAGGCCATAGACTGTTAAACAGCTTCTATCTCAAGGCCATAGACTGTTAAACAGCTTCTATCTCAAGGCCATCAGACTGTTAAACAGCTTCTATCTCAAGGCCATCAGACTGTTAAACAGCTTCTATCTCAAGGCCATCAGACTGGTAAAGGCTGGAGTCTAGTAGATGTTTCTGGTAGGAGAGGGGGAGGCTGGAGTCTAGTAGATGTGTCTGATAGGAGAAGGGGAGGCTGGAGTCTAGTAGATGTGTCTGATAGGAGAGGGGGAGGCTGGAGTCTAGTAGATGTGTCTGATAGGAGAGGGGAGGCTGGAGTCTAGTAGATGTGTCTGATAGGAGAGGGGAGGCTGGAGTCTAGTAGATGTGTCTGATAGGAGAGGGGAGGCTGGAGTCTAGTAGATGTGTCTGATAGGAGAGGGGAGGCTGGAGTCTAGTAGATGTGTCTGGTAGGAGAGGGGCAGGCTGGAGTCTAGTAGATGTGTCTGATAGGAGAGGGGAGGCTGGAGTCTAGTAGATGTGTCTGATAGGAGAGGGGGAGGCTGGAGTCTAGTAGATGTGTCTGATAGGAGAGGGGGAGGCTGGAGTCTAGTAGATGTGTCTGATAGGAGAGGGGGAGGCTGGAGTCTAGTAGATGTGTCTGATAGGAGAGGGGAGGCTGGAGTCTAGTAGATGTGTCTGATAGGAGAGGGGGAGGCTGGAGTCTAGTAGATGTGTCTGATAGGAGAGGGGAGGCTGGAGTCTAGTAGATGTGTCTGATAGGAGAGGGGAGGCTGGAGTCTAGTAGATGTGTCTGGTAGGAGAGGGGAGGCTGGAGTCTAGTAGATGTGTCTGGTAGGAGAGGGGAGGCTGGAGTCTAGTAGATGTGTCTGGTAGGAGAGGGGAGGCTGGAGTCTAGTAGATGTGTCTGGTAGGAGAGGGGGAGGCTGGAGTCTAGCAGATGTGTCTGGTAGGAGAGGGGGAGGCTGGAGTCCACTACATGTTTCTGGTCTGTCAATCCCAAGGTTCTAGTAGGTATCTGTTAATGTAGCATCTTGGTTGTGGCACCCTATTCCCTACATAGTGCACTACTTCTGACCAGGGCCCCTAGGGTTCATGCATCCTATGCGTGTTTGAAAGTGACTCCAATTGTCCCAAAGCACAAGGTTTCCTGCCATGTCCTCTGGACATCCCTGACATTTCTCAGAGGAGAGGAGAGAGGGATGAGGAGGGGAGAGGGATGAGAGGAGAGAGGGATGAGGAGGGGAGTGGATGAGGAGGGGAGTGGAGAGACAGGATGAGAGGAGAGAGGGATGAGGAGGGGAGTGGATGAGAGGGAGGAGAGACAGGATGAGAGGAGAGAGGGATGAGGAGGGGAGTGGAGGAGAGAGGGATGAGGAGGGGAGAGGGATGAGAGGAGAGAGGGATGAGGAGGGGAGTGGATGAGGAGGGGAGTGGAGGAGAGGAGGAGAGACAGGATGAGAGGAGAGAGGGATGAGGAGGGGAGTGGATGAGAGGAGGAGAGGAGATACAGGATGAGAGGAGAGAGGGATGAGGAGGGGAGTGGATGAGAGGAGAGACAGGATGAGAGGAGAGAGAGGATGAGGAGGGAGTGGAGGAGAGGAGAGAGGGATGAGGAGGGAGAGGGATGAGAGGAGAGAGGGATGAGGAGGGGAGTGGATGAGCAGGGGAGTGGAGGAGAGGAGGAGAGACAGGATGAGAGGAGAGATGGATGAGGAGGGGAGTGGATGAGATGAGGAGAGGAGAGACAGGAAGAGAGGAGAGAGGGATGAGGAGGGGAGTGGATGAGAGGAGGAGAGACAGGATGAGAGGAGAGAGGGATGAGGAGGGGAGTGGAGGAGAGGAGAGAGGGATGAGGAGGGGAGAGGGATGAGAGGAGAGAGGGATGAGGAGGGGAGTGGATGAGGAGGGGAGTGGAGGAGAGGAGGAGAGACAGGATGAGAGGAGAGATGGATGAGGAGGGGAGTGGATGAGAGGAGAGACAGGATGAGAGGAGAGAGGGATGAGGAGGGGAGTGGATGAGAGGAGGAGACAGGATGAGAGGAGAGAGGGATGAGGAGGGGAGTGGAGGAGAGAGGGATGAGGAGGGGAGAGGGATGAGGAAAGGAGAGAGGGATGAGGAGGGGAGTGGATGAGGAGGGGAGTGGAGGAGAGGAGGAGAGACAGGATGAGAGGAGAGAGGGATGAGGGAGGGAGTGGAGGAGAGGAAAGAGAGGATGAGGAGGGGAGAGGGATGAGGAGGGGAGTGGAGGAGAGGAGGAGAGACAGGATGAGGAGAGAGAGGGATGAGGAGGGAGTGGATGAGAGGAGGAGAGGAGAGACAGGATGAGAGGAGAGAGGGATGAGGAGGGGAGTGGATGAGAGGAGGAGAGACAGGATGAGAGGAGAGAGGGATGAGGAGGGGAGTGGAGAGAGAGAGGGATGAGGAGGAGAGAGGGATGAGGAAGGAGAGAGGGATGAGGAGGGGAGTGGATGAGGAGGGGAGTGGAGGAGAGGAGGAGAGACAGGCTGAGAGGAGAGAGGGATGAGGAGGGGAGTGGATGAGAGGGAGGAGAGGAGAGACAGGATGAGAGGAGAGAGGGATGAGGAGGGGAGTGGATGAGGAGGGGAGTGGAGGAGAGACAGGATGAGAGGAGAGAGGGATGAGGAGGGGAGTGGATGAGAGGAGGAGAGGAGAGACAGGATGAGAGGAGAGAGGGATGAGGAGGGAGTGGATGAGAGGAGGAGAGACAGGATGAGAGGAGAGAGGGATGAGGAGGGGAGTGGAGGAGAGGAGAGAGGGATGAGGAGGGAGAGAGATGAGGAGAAGAGAGAGATGAGGAGGGAGTGGATGAGGAGGAGAGTGGAGGAGAGACATGATGAGAGGAGAGAGGGATGAGGAGGGGAGTGGATGAGAGGAGGAGAGGAGAGACAGGATGAGAGGAGAGAGGGATGAGGAGGGGAGTGGATGAGAGGAGAGACAGGATGAGAGGAGAGAGGGATGAGGAGGGGAGTGGAGGAGAGGAGAGAGGGGTGAGGAGGGGAGAGGGATGAGAGGAGAGAGGGATGAGGAGGGGAGTGGATGAGCAGGGGAGTGGAGGAGAGGAGCAGAGACAGGATGAGAGGAGAGAGGGATGAGGAGGGAGTGGATGAGAGGAGGAGAGGAGAGACAGGATGAGAGGAGAGAGGGATGGAGGAGGGGAGTGGATGAGAAGGAGAGACAGGATGAGAGGAGAGAGGGATGAGGAGGGAGTGGAGGAGAGGAGAGAGGGGGGGGGGAGGGAGAGGGATGAGAGGAGAGAGGGATGAGGAGGGGAGTGGATGAGCAGGGGAGTGGAGGAGAGGAGCAGAGACAGGATGAGAGGAGAGAGGGATGAGGAGGGGAGTGGATGAGAGGAGGAGAGGAGAGACAGGATGAGAGGAGAGAGGGATGAGGAGGGGAGTGGATGAGAGGAGGAGAGACAGGATGAGAGGAGAGAGGGATGAGGAGGGGAGTGGAGGAGAGGAGAGAGGGATGAGGAGGGGAGAGGGATGAGGAAAGGAGAGAGGGATGAGGAGGGGAGTGGATGAGGAGGGGAGTGGAGGAGAGGAGGAGAGACAGAATGAGAGGAGAGAGGGATGAGGAGGGGAGTGGATGAGAGGAGGAGAGACAGGATGAGAGGAGATAGGGATGAGGAGGGGAGAGGGATGAGGAGGGGAGAGGGATGAGGAGGGGAGAGGGATGAAGAGGGGAGTGGAGGAGAGGAGAAAGGGATGAGGAGGGGAGAGGGATGAGAGGAGAGAGGGATGAGGAGGGGAGTGGATGAGGAGGGGAGTGGAGGAGAGGAGGGAGAGACAGGAGGAGAGGGAGAGAGGGATGAGGAGGGAGTGGATGAGAGGAGGAGAGGAGAGACAGGATGAGAGAGAGAGAGGGATGAGGAGGGGAGTGGATGAGAGGAGGAGAGACAGGATGAGAGGAGATAGGGATGAGGAGGGGGAGAGGGATGAGGAGGGGAGAGGGATGAGGAGGGGAGTGGAGGAGAGAGAGAGAGGGATGAGGAGGGAGAGGGAGTAGAGAGAGAGGGATGAGGAGGGGAGAGGGATGAGAGGAGAGAGGGATGAGGAGGGGAGTGAAGGAGAGGAGGAGAGGAGAGACAGGATGAAAGGAGAGAGGGATGAGGAGGGGAGTGGAGGAGAGGGATGAGGAGAGGAGAGACAGGATGAGAGGAGAGAGGGATGAGGAGGGGAGTGGAGGAGAGGAGAGACAGGATGAGAGGAGAGAGGGATGAGGAGGGGAGAGGGATGAGGAGGGGAGTGGATGAGAGGAGAGACAGGATGAGAGGAGAGAGGGATGAGGAGGGGAGTGGAGGAGAGGGATGAGTAGAGGAGAGGAGAGGAGAGAGGGATGAGGAGGGGAGTGGATGAGAGGAGGGAGGAGAGGAGGAGAGGGATGAGGAGAGGAGTGGAGTGGAGGAGAGGAGTGGAGGAGAGGAGAGAGGGATGAGGAGAGGAGTGGATGAGAGGAGGAGAGAAGAGGAGGAGAGGAGAGAGAAGGGAGGAGGAGAGAAGGGGAGGAGAAGAGGAGGAGAGGTCGGAGAGGAGAGGAGGGAGGAGTTGAGGAGAGGAGGAGAGAGAGAGAGGAGAGAGGAGAAGTAAGGGAGGAGATGAGATGAGGAGTAGAGTAGAGGAGATGAGAGGTAGAAGAGGAGAGGAGGAGAGGAGAGAGAGACGAGAGGAGAGAGAGAGAGGAGAGGGGGAGGAGATGATGAGAGAGAGGACTGGAGGAGTAGAGTAGAGGAGATGAGAGGGATGAGAGAGGGAGGATATAAGAAGTAGGAGAGGAGGGGAGGAGAGAGGGAGGAGATGAGGGAGGAAATTAGGAGAGAGGGAGGGGATGAGGAGAGAGGGAGGAGATGAGGAGAGAGGGAGAAGATGAGGAGAGAGGGAGGAGAGAGTGAGGAGATGAGGAGATGAGGAGAGAGGGAGGAGATGAGGAGAGAGGGAGGAGAGAGGGAGGAGAGAGGGAGGAGATGAGGAGAGAGGGAGGGAGGAGATGAGGAGAGAGTGAGGAGATGAGGAGAGAGGGAAGATAGAGGGAGGAGAGAGGAGAGAGAGAGGGGATGAGGAGAGAGGTAGGAGATGAGGGGAGAGAGAGGAGATACGGAGAGAGGGAGGAGATGAGGAAGGAGATGAGGAGAGAGGGAGGAGATGAGGAAGGAGATGAGGAGAGAGGGAGGAGATGAGGGAGGAGATGAGGGAGGACATGCATCGCCCCACTCACTCTGTCAGGGTTACATAATCATCACTAAAATAGGCCTAAACATACATGCTCTTATGTAAATACACAACCTTTTAATCACACTTAGACACACACACAACCTTTTAATCATGCCTTGCATAAAGAGTCAGCAGGAATATGCAGAAAAATAGGTCATGGCCTCCTGCAAGACAGTATTTATTCCAGACTGTTCAGACAGACAGTATTTATTCCAGACAGACAGTATTTATTCCAGACAGACAGTATTTATTCCAGACAGACAGTATTTATACCAGACTTTGGCCTTAAACGACAAGGAGAACAGGTGCTGTCCTTCAATGACAAGGAGAACAGGTGCTGTCCTTCAATGACAAGGAGAACAGGTGCTGTCCTTCAATGACAAGGAGAACAGGTGCTGTCCTTCAATGACAAGGAGAACAGGTGCTGTCCTTAAACGACAAGGAGAACAGGTGCTGTCCTTAAATGACAAGGAGAACAGGTGCTGTCCATAAATGACAAGTAGACCAGGTGCTGTCCTTCAATGACAAGGAGACCAGGTGCTGTCCTTCAATGACAAGGAGAACAGGTGCTGTCCTTAAATGACAAGGAGAACAGGTGCTGTCCTTCAATGACAAGGAGAACAGGTGCTGTCCTTAAATGACAAGGAGAACAGGTGCTGTCCTTCAATGACAAGGAGAACAGGTGCTGTCCTTCAATGACAAGGAGAACAGGTGCTGTCCTTAAATGACAAGGAGAACAGGTGCTGTCCTTAAATGACAAGGAGAACAGGTGCTGTCCTTAAATGACAAGGAGAACAGTTGCTGTCCTTAAATGACAAGGAGAACAGGTGCTGTCCTTAAATGACAAGGAGAACAGGTGCTGTCCTTAAATGACAAGAGGAACAGGTGCTGTCCTTAAATGACAAGGAGAACAGGTACTGTCCTTAAATGACAAGGAGAATTAAATCCCGATAGAATCAAATATAAACACTCTTTAACACAAAAGAGAGGCTTTTAAGAGCTGCAGTCTTCTGCATGGTGTCTCCTGAAAATCATACTGTTAGCAATACGCAA
>NW_025755831.1:0-7288 GCF_021184085.1 Oncorhynchus gorbuscha
CGCCCGTTCCCCAGACCTGAATCCAATTGAGCACATCTGGGGCATCATGTCTCGCTCCATCCACCAACAGACTGTCCAGGAGTTGGCGGATGCTTTAGTCCAGGCCTGGGAGGAGATCCCTCAGGAGACCATCCGCCACCTCATCAGGAACATGCCCAGGCATTGTAGGGAGGTCATACAGGCACGTGGAGGCCACACACACTACTGAGCCTAATTTTGACTTGTTTTAAGGACATTACATCAAAGTTGGATCAGCCTGTAGTGTGGTTTTCCACATTAATTTTGAGTGTGACTCCAAATCCAGACCTCCATGGGTTGATAAATTTGATTTCCATTGATAATTTTTGTGTGATTTTGTTGTCAGCACATTCAACTATGTAAAGAAAAAAGTATTTAATAAGAATATTTCATTCATTCAGATCTAGGATGTGTTATTTTAGTGTTCCGTTAATTTTTTTGAGCAGTGTATATAGAAAACAGAGATATCTAAGGTCAGGGCCTGACAGTATGTATATTTATAAATGTGTGTGTCTGTGTACATGTACAGTTGAAGTCGGAAGTTTACATACACCTTAGACAAATACATTTAAACTCCGTTTTTCACAATTCCTGACATTTAATCCCAGTAAAAAAGTCCCTTTCTTAGGTCAGTTAGGATCACCACTTTATTTTAAGAATGTGAAATGTCAGAATAATAGTAGAGAGAATGATTTATTTCAGCTTTTATTTCTTTCATCACATTCCCAGTGGGTAAGAAGTTTACATACGCTCAATTAGTATTTGGTAGCATTGCCTTTAAATGGTTTAACTTGGGTCAAACACTTTGGGTAGCCATTCACAAGCTTCCCAAAATAAGTTGGGTGAATTTTGGCCCATTCCTCCTGACAGAGCTGGTGTAACTGAGTCAGATTTATAGGCCTCCTTGCTCGCACACTCTATTTTCAGTTTTGCCCACACATTTTCTATAGGATTGAGGTCAGGGCTTTGTGATGGCCACTGCAAAACCTTGACTTTGTTGTCCTTAAGCCATTTGCCACAACTTTAGAAGTATGTTCGGGGTCAATGTCCATTTGGAAGACCCATTTGCGACCAAGCTTTAACTTCCTGACTGATGTATTGAGATGTTGCTTCAATATATCCACATCATTTTCCTTCCTCATGAAGCCATCTATTTTGTGAAGTGCACCAGTCCCTCATGCAGCAAAGCACCCCCACAACATGATGCTGGCACCCCAATGCTTCACCGTTGGGATGATGTTCTTCGGCTTGCAAGCGTCCCCCTTTCTCCTCCAAACATAACAATGGTCGTTATGGCCAAACAGTTCTATTTTTGTTTCATCACACCAGAGGACATTTCTCCAAAAGTACCATCTTTGTCCCCTTGTGCAGTTGCAAACCGTAGTCTGGCTTTTTTTATGGCAGTTTTGGAGTAGTGGCTTCTTGCTTGCTGAGCGGACCTTCAGGTTATGCCGATATAGGACTCGTTTTACTGTGGATATAAATACTTTTGTACCTGTTTCCTCCAGCATCTTCACAAGGTCCTTTGCTGTTGTTCTGTGATTGAATTGCACTTTTCGCGCCAAAGTACACTCATCTCTAGGAGACAGAACAGCGTCTCCTTCCTGAGTGGTATGACGGCTACGTGGTCACATGGTGTTTATACTTGCGTACTATTGTTTGTACAGATGAACGTGGTACCTTCAGGCGTTTGGAAATTGCTCCCAAGGATGAACCAGACTTGTGGAGGTATACAATTTTTTCTGAGGTCTTGGCTGATTTCTTTTGATTTTCTCGTGATGTCAAGCAAAGAGGCACTGAGCTTGAAGGTAGGCCTTGAAATACATCCACAGGTACACCTCCAATTGACTCAAATGATGTCAATTAGACTATCAGAAGCTTCTAAAGTCATGACATAATTTTCTGGAATTTTCCAAGCTGTCCAAAGGCACAGTCAACTTAGTGGATGTAAACTTCTGACCCACTGGAATTGTGATACAGTGGATAAGTTAAATAATCTGTCTGTAAACAATTGTTGGAAAAATGACTTGTGTCATGCACAAAGTAGATGTCCTAACCGACTTGCCAAAACTATAGTTTGTTAACACGACATTTGTGGAGTGGTTGAAAATGAGTTTTAATGACTCCAACCTAAGAGTATGTAATCTTCCGACTTCACCTGTATATTTATAAATGTGTGTGTGTGTATCTGTGTGTATGTATATTTATAAATGTGGTGTATCTGTGTGTATGTATATTTATCAAATCAAAGTCTATTTGTCACGTGAGCCTAATACAGCAGGTGTAGACCTTACTGTGAAATGCTTACTTGAAGGCTCTAACCAATAGTGCGAAAAAAAGGTATGTGTGTGTGTGTTTGTGTAGGTAAGTAAAGAAATAAAACAACAGTAAAAAGACACTTGAAAATAATAGTAGCAAGGCTATATACAGACACTGGTTAGTCAGGCTTATTGAGGTAGTATGTACATGTAGGTACATGTACATAACTATGCATATATGATAAACAGAGTAGCAGTAGCATAAAAAGAGGGGTTGGTGGGTGGTGGGACACAATGCAGATAGCCCAGTTAGCCAATGTGTGGGAGCACTGGTTGGTCGGGCCAATTTAGGTAGTATGTACATGAATGTATAGTTAAAGTGACTATGAATATAAGATAAACAGAGAGCAGCAGCAGCGAAAAAGAGTGGTTGGGTGGCGGGACACACAATGCAAATAGTCCAGGTAGCTATTTGGTTACCTGTTCAGGAATCTTATGGCTTGGGGGTAAAAACTGTTGAGAAGCCTTTTTGTCCTAGACTTCACACTCCGGTACCGCTTGCCATGCGGTAGTAGAGAGAACATTCTATGACTGGGGTGGCTGGGGTCTTTGAAAATTTTTAGGGCCTTCCTCTGACACCGCCTAGTGTAGAGGACCTGGATGGTAGGCAGCTTTGCCCCAGTGATGTACTGGGCAGTACGCACTACCCTCTGAAGTGCCTTGCGGCACACCTGTTCCGATCCTTTCCCCTGATTAGAGTCCTATTTATTCCTTTGTGTTCCGTTCCTGTCCCGTCGGTTCCTTGTTTGTATTCACCATGCTGTGATTGCGTTTCGCCCTGTCCTGTCGTGTTTTTGCTGTGATTGTGTATCGCCCTGTCCTGTCGTGTTTTTGCCTTCATCAGATGCTGCGTGTGAGCAGGTGTCTCTGTCGACTACGGCCTGCGCCTACCGAGCGACCTGCAGTCTGTGGCCGCTTCTCCAGTTATTTCCCCTCTACAGACTAGAGGATTTCTGTTATTCCCTGTTTGGACTTAAATAAACTCTGTTTCTGTTAAGTCGCTTTTGAGTCCTCTTTCACCTGCATGACAGAAGGAACCGACCAAGGAATGGACCCAGCGACTTCAGACGCTCGTTACACTGCCGTCGAGATCCAGGAGCCATGCTCGGCAGACACGAGCAGGAATTGTCTGCTGCTCGCCATGCCGTGGAGAACCTGGCCGCTCAGGTTTCCGACCTCTCTGGACAGTTCCAGAGTCGTCTCGTGCCACCTGTTACTTCCTGGCCTGCCGAGCCTCCAGAACCTAGGGTTAATAACCCACCTTGCTACTCGGGCAGCCCACTGAGTGCCGCTCCTTTCTCACGCAGTGTGAGATTGTGTTCTCTCTCCAACCCAACACATACTCTAGAGAGAGCTCGGGTTGCTTACGTCATTTCACTCCTTACTGGCCGGGCTCGAGAATGGGGCACAGCTATCTGGGAGGCAGGGCTGATTGCTCTAACAAGTTCCAGAACTTTAAAGAGGAGATGATTCGGGTTTTTGACCGTTCAGTTTTGGTGGGGAGGCTTCTAGGGCCCTGGCTTCCTTATGCCAAGGTGAACGGTCCATAACGGATTATTCTATTGAGTTTCGCACTCTTGCTGCCTCTAGTGAGTGGAACGAGCCGGCGCTGCTCGCTCGTTTTCTGGAGGGACTCACGCAGTGGTTAAGGATGAGATTCTCTCCCGGGAGGTTCCTTCAGATGTGGACTCTTTGATTGCTCTCGCCATCCGCATAGAACGACGGGTAGATCTTCGTCACCGGGCTCGTGGAAGAGAGCTCGCATCAACGGTGTTTCCCTGCTCCGCATCGCAACCATCTCCCTCCTCTGGCTTTGAGACTGAGCCCATGCAGCTGGGAGGGATTCGCATCTCGACTAAGGAGAGGGAACGGAGGATCACCAACCGCCTGTGCCTCTATTGCGGAGTTGCTGGACATTTTGTTAATTCATGTCCAGTAAGAGGCCAGAGCCCATCAGTAAGCGGAGGGCTACTGGTGGCGCTACTACTCTGGTCTCTTCATCTAGATCTTGTACTACTATGTCGGTCCATCTACGCTGGACCGGTTCGGGTGCTACATGCAGTGCCTTGATTGACTCTGGGGCTGAGGGTTGTTTCATGGACGAAGCATGGGTTCGGAAACATAACATTCCTTTCAGACCGTTAGACAAGCCTACGCCCATGTTTGCCTTAGATGGTAGTCATCTTCCCAGTATCAGATTTGAGACACTACCTTTAACCCTCACAGTATCTGGTAACCACAGTGAGACTATTTCTTTTTTGATTTTCCGTTCACCGTTTACACCTGTTGTTTTGGGTCATCCTGGCTAGTATGTCATAATCCTTCTATTAATTGGTCTAGTAATTCTATCCTATCCTGGAACGTTTCTTGTCATGTGAAGTGTTTAATGTCTGCCATCCCTCCCGTTTCTTCTGTCCCTACTTCCCAGGAGGAACCTGGCGATTTGACAGGAGTGCCGGAGGAATATCATGATCTGCGCACGGTCTTCAGTCGGTCCCGAGCCAACTCCCTTCCTCCTCACCGGTCGTATGATTGTAGTATTGATCTCCTTCCGGGGACCACTCCTCCTCGGGGTAGACTATACTCTCTGTCGGCTCCCGAACGTAAGGCTCTCGAGGATTATTTGTCTGTGTCTCTTGACGCCGGTACCATAGTGCCTTCTTCTTCTCCGGCCGGGGCGGGGTTCTTTTTGTTAAGAAGAAGGACGGTACTCTGCGCCCCTGCGTGGATTATCGAGGGCTGAATGACATAACGGTTAAGAATCGTTATCCGCTTCCCCTTATGTCATCAGCCTTCGAGATTCTGCAGGGAGCCAGGTGCTTTACTAAGTTGGACCTTCGTAACGCTTACCATCTCGTGCGCATCAGAGAGGGGGACGAGTGGAAAACGGCGTTTAACACTCCGTTAGGGCATTTTGAGTACCGGGTTCTGCCGTTCGGTCTCGCCAATGCGCCAGCTGTTTTTCAGGCATTAGTTAATGATGTTCTGAGAGACATGCTGAACATTTTTGTTTTTGTCTATCTTGACGATATCCTGATTTTTTCTCCGTCACTCGAGATTCATGTTCAGCACGTTCGGCGTGTTCTACAGCGCCTTTTAGAGAATTGTCTCTACGTAAAGGCTGAGAAGTGCTCTTTTCATGTCTCCTCCGTTACTTTTCTCGGTTCCGTTATTTCCGCTGAAGGCATTCAGATGGATTCCGCTAAGGTCCAAGCTGTCAGTGATTGGCCCGTTCAAGGTCACGTGTCGAGTTGCAGCGCTTTTTAGGTTTCGCTAATTTCTATCGGCGTTTCATTCGTAATTTCGGTCAAGTTGCTGCCCCTCTCACAGCTCTTACTTCTGTCAAGACGTGTTTTAAGTGGTCCGGTTCCGCCCAGGGAGCTTTTGATCTTCTAAAAGAACGTTTTACGTCCGCTCCTATCCTCGTTACTCCTGACGTCACTAGACAATTCATTGTCGAGGTTGACGCTTCAGAGGTAGGCGTGGGAGCCATTCTATCCCAGCGCTTCCAGTCTGACGATAAGGTTCATCCTTGCGCTTATTTTCTCATCGCCTGTCGCCATCTGAGCGCAACTATGATGTGGGTAACCGTGAACTGCTCGCCATCCGCTTAGCCCTAGGCGAATGGCGACAGTGGTTGGAGGGGCGACCGTTCCTTTTGTCGTTTGGACAGACCATAAGAACCTTGAGTACATCCGTTCTGCCAAACGACTTAATGCCCGTCAAGCTCGTTGGGCGTTGTTTTTCGCTCGTTTCGAGTTTGTGATTTCTTACCGTCCGGGTAGCAAGAACACCAAGCCTGATGCCTTATCCCGTCTGTTTAGTTCTTCTGTGGCTTCTACTGATCTCGAGGGGATTCTTCCTTATGGGCGTGTTGTCGGGTTGACAGTCTGGGGAATTGAAAGACAGGTTAAGCAAGCACTCACGCACACTGCGTCGCCCGCGCGCTTGTCCTAGTAACCTCCTTTTCGTTCCTGTTTCCACTCGTCTGGCTGTTCTTCAGTGGGCTCACTCTGCCAAGTTAGCTGGTCATCCCGGTGTTCGAGGCACTCTTGCGTCTATTCGCCAGCGCTTTTGGTGGCCGACTCAGGAGCGTGACACGCGCCCGTTTCGTGGCTGCGTGTTCAGACTGCGCGCAGAAGAAGTCTGGTAATTTTTTTCTGCTTCTGCTCCTGGTCTTGCTGGGTCTCAGTCTGTTCCCTGCCATCGCATCTCTCCTGTTCTTGTTCCTGCCCTTGCTGTGTCTCAGTCTGTCCCTAGTTCTCATTTTTTTTTAGAGTAGTACCCTAGTTTCCCCTTTTATCGTTTTTCGTTACGGTCCTGAGGAGAGGAGTTGGGTTCTTTCTCGGGACGTGCTGGACCGTTTGATCTATGATTTCCTCCGTTGCCGCCAGTGTTCCTCCTCGAGTGCGCCAGGAGGCGCTCGGTGGTGGGGGTACTGTCATGTTTTTGTCATTTATTATCTTGTCTTGTCCCTGTGCTTTCCCCATTCTATTCGTTTCCCTCTGCTGGTCTTATTTGGTTCTTTCCTTTCCTTCTATCCCTCTCTCCCCCTCCCTCTCTCACTCTCTCGCTCTCTCTTCTCTCTATCGTTCCGTTCCTGCTCCCAGCTGTTCCTATTCCCCTAATCATCATTTAGTCTTCCCACACCTGTTCCCGATCCTTTCCCTGATTAGAGTCCCTATTTATTCCTTTGTGTTCCGTTCCTGTCCCGTCGGTTCCTTGTATTGTATTCACCATGCTGTGATTGCGTTTCGCCCTGTCCTGTCGTGTTTTGCTGTGATTGTGTATCGCCCTGTCCTGTCGTGTTTTGCCTTCATCAGATGCTGCGTGTGAGCAGGTGTCTCTGTCGACTACGGCCTGCGCCTACCCCAAAGCGACCTGCAGTCTGTGGCCGCTTCTCCAGTTATTTCCCTCTACAAGACTAGAGGATTTCTGTTATTCCTGTTTGG
>NW_025755832.1:0-7286 GCF_021184085.1 Oncorhynchus gorbuscha
GGGCTCTGGTCAACAGTAGTCCACTATGTAGGGAATAGGGCTCTGGTTAACAGTAGTCCACTATATAGGGAATAGGGTTCTGGTTAACAGTAGTCCACTATGTAGGGAATAGGGCTCTGGTTAACAGTAGTCCACTATATAGGGAATAGGGCTCTGGTCAACAGTAGTCCACTATGTAGGGAATATATACTATACCTTGTGATTTTGAAGATGCGTAGAAGGCGTACGCAGAACAGAGATGCCTAGTGACTGTGTTATGTGGTACTATACCTTGTGATTTTGAAGATGCGTAGAAGGCGTACGCAGCGGAGCACAGAGATGCCTAGCGGGGACATGATCTTGGTCTCCACCAGAATGGTCTCCAGGATGCCTCCACACACCACGAAGCTGTCAAAGCGGTTGAACAGAGACACGAAGTAGGCCTGTAGACCCAGGCTGTACATCTTTAACAGCATCTCCCCTGTAAACAATGCCAGCAGGACCTTGTTGGCTATGTCTGAGGAGAGAGAGAGAGAGAGAGAGAGAGAGAGAGAGAGAGAGAGAGAGAGAGAGAGAGAGAGGGAGAGAGGGAGAGAGGGTGGTGAGGGTATATAACTTCAAGTAACTGTCCAGTATTTACAGATTTATATGAAATATGACCTAGAATTGAGGAAATAAGGTCATTAGGGTTGGTTATGAAGCAGTTTTCTAACCCGGACGACGCTGGGCCAAACCCTCCCTAACCCGGATGACGCTGGGCTAAACCCTCCCCTAACCCGGACGACGCTGGGCTAAACCTCCCCTAACCCGGACGACGCTGGCTAAACCCTCCCCTAACCCGGACGACGCTGGGCCAAACCCTCCCCTATCCCAGACAATGCCGGGCCAAACCCTCCCTAACCCGCACGACGCTGGGCCAAACCCTCCCCTATCCCAGACAATGCTGGGGCCAAACCCTCCCCTAACCCAGACAATGCTGGGCCACACCTCCCCTAACCCGGACGACGCTGGGCCAAACCCCTCCCTAACCCAGACAATGCTGGGCCAAACCCCTCCCTAACCGGGACAACGCCTGGGCCAAACCCTCCCTCTCCCGAACGACGCTGGGCCAAACCCTCCCTAACCCAGACAATGCTGGGCCAATGGGACTCCCGGCCATGGCCGGTTATGGCACAGCCCGGAATTAACCCGGGCCTGTAGTAACGCCTCTAGCAATGCGATACAGTGCTTTAGACCGCTGCGCCACTCAGGAGGCCCAGAATATTAACTTTTAAAAGTGAGATTTTCACTGTAAAATTACTTTAGGATTAGTGAGGTGTAAAACCAACAGCTTATTGGATAAAGGAGAGAGGTGAATAGAAGGAGGGAATAAAGGAGAAAGACTAAACAACAGAGATGATTTAATAAAGATATTCTGGCTACTCTGAGGAGAGAGGAAGAGAAAGACTAAACAACAGAGATGATTTAATAAAGATATTTTGGCTACTCTGAGGAGAGAGGAAGAGAAAGACTAAACAACAGAGATGATTTAATAAAGATATTTTGGCTACTCTGAGGAGAGAGGAGGAGAAAGACTAAACAACAGAGATGATTTAATAAAGATATTTTGGCTACTCTGAGGAGACAGGAGGAGAAAGACTAAACAACAGAGATGATTTAATAGAGATATTTTGGCTACTCTGAGGAGAGAGGAAGAGAAAGACTAAACAACAGAGATGATTTAATAAAGATATTTTGGCTACTCTGAGGAGAGAGGAAGAGAAAGACTAAACAACAGAGATGATTTAATAAAGATATTTTGGCTACTCTGAGGAGAGAGGAGGAGAAAGACTAAACAACAGAGATGATTTAATAAAGATATTTTGGCTACTCTGAGGAGACAGAGGAGAAAGACTAAACAACAGAGATTATTTAATAAAGATATTTTGGCTACTCTGAGGAGAGAGGAGGAGAAAGACTAAACAACAGCGATTATTTAATAAAGATATTTTGGCTACTCTGAGGAGAGAAGAAGAGAAATTACAACACAAAGAATTGAACAACAAATCTGTGAAGAATGTGAGTTGGTGAGCAGTGTTGTTAGCAGGATAATAACACCAGTTCAGAAGTAACACAAACATACCTCTGAACCATCATGGCTCCCTCCACTCGTGTTTGTGAATAAGAATATTTTATTTACACGATGTGACAGATGCTATTCTGTGTTGTTGTCTCTGTACCTTGGGGAACCAGGATGTACCAATGGTAGCAAACTCTTTGTGTCTCAGTCAAGAGAAATAAACTTCTGTTATTGAGTTGTTTTAAGATAAGTGATTGTATTATAGTACTATATGTACCAGATAATGTACAATACACTATGGTGCTGAGATAATGAAATAAAATGTACTGGAACTTGAGTTGCTGTTGATGTGTCATCAGCACCTCGGGCCTCCATGAGCCAGTCAGCCTGTTTATGGTGCCTGAAGGCGGTGTTGATGTGTCAGTACCTTGGCTCCCGTGAGCCATTCAGCCTGTTTATGGTGCTCTGAAGGTGGTGTTGATGTCAGTACCTTGGGCCTCTCTGTGAGCCATTCAGCCCGTTTTATGGCACTAGCTGCGGTGCTGATGTGTCAGCACCTTGGGCCTCTGTGAGCTCAGTCAGCCTGTTTATGGTGCTCTGAAGGTGGTGTTGATGTGTCAGTACCTTGGGCCTCTGTGAGCCAGTCAGCCTGTTTATGGTGCTCTGAAGGTGGTGTTGATGTGTCAGTACCTTGGGCCTCTGTGAGCCAGTCAGTCTGTTTATGGTGCTCTGAAGGTGGTGTTGATGTGTCAGTACCTTGGGCCTCTGTGAGCCAGTCAGCCTGTTTATGGTGCTCTGAAGGTGGTGTTGATGTGTGTCAGTACCTTGGGCCTCTGTGAGCCAGTCAGCCTGTTTATGGTGCTCTGAAGGTGGTGTTGATGTGTCAGTACCTTGGGCCTCTGTGAGCCAGTCAGCCTGTTTATGGTGCTCTGAAGGTGGTATTGATGTGTCAGTACCTTGGGCCTCTGTGAGCCAGTCAGCTTGTTTATGGTGCTCTGAAGCGATGGTTAGAGGTTGAGGAAGACCAGGAAGATCACCAGCCAATAGAACACGCTGGATTTGACCCCGCCTCGACACTTACGACGACACAGACGGTTCCACCGCCGCAGTACCGACTGTAAAGAGAGAGAGAGAGAGAGAGAGAGAGAGAGAGAGAGAGAGAGAGAGAGAGAGAGAGAGAGAGAGAGAGAGAGAGAGAGAGAGAGAGAGAGAGGAGAGAGAGAGAGAGAGGAGAGAGAGAGGGAGAGGGAGAGAGGAGGAAGAGAGAGAGAGAGAGAGAGAGAGAGAGAGAGAGAGAGAGAGAGAGAGAGAGAGAGAGAGAGAGAGAGAGAGAGAGAGAGAGAGAGAGAGGGAGAGGGAGAGGGGGAGAAAGAGAAAAGGGAGAGAGGGGGAGAAAGATAGACAGAGAGGGAGAGAGGAGGAAGAGAGAGAGAGAGAGAGAGAGAGAGAGAGAGAGAGAGAGAGAGAGAGAGAGAGAGAGAGAGAGAGAGAGAGAGAGGAGATGGAGATGGAGAGAGGAGGAGAGAGAGAGAGAGAGAGAGAGAGAGAGAGAGAGAGAGAGAGAGAGAGAGAGAGAGAGAGAGAGAGAGAGGGAGAGAGGGGGAGAAAGACAGAGAGGGAAAGAGAGAGGGGGGGAGAAAGATGAAGAGAGGAGGAAGAGGACAGGAAGAAGAGAGGAAGGGAAGAGGAGAGGAAGAGGAGGGAAGAGGAGAGGAAGAGGAGAGGAAGAAGAGAGGAAGAAGAGCAATATTTTCTCTGTTTCAGTAACTGAACCAATCATCATGACATGCAGCAGTGCAGCAGGCTGGAGAACGTTGGACTGTGTCCTGAAACAGAGCAGGGGTGTCAGTCTCTCAGGGAGGGAGGAGGAGTAGAGAGGAGAGGAAGAGGAGGGAAGAGGAGGAGAGAGTCAGTCTCTCAGGGAGGGAGGAGGAGTAGAGAGGAGAGGAAGAGGAGGGAAGAGGAGGAGAGAGGGGGAGGGAGGAGATGTGAAGGGGACATGAGGCAGCGGTTCAACTAGGACCAACAGGTGGTTCAAGAGCCCACTGTCTCCTGACATGATTCATAAGAGTCTGTAGAGCACTAATGTTACACCAGAGATAGATAACATAACAGCAATGGACAGAATAACACTGGCTGACATCCCACATGGTATCCTATTCCCTATGTAGGGCACTACTTTTGACCAGGGCCCATAAAAGTACTGCACTATGGGGAATAGGTGCCATTTGGGACACACCCACTGAAAAGAATAACAGGCTATCTGAGTAGTGTCTGGCAAGGGACCAATAGGGACCTCACCCTGGAAGATAAATGAATTGTCATTAATTCTATCACGCATTCTATTGGCTCCGCAACTTCAGCTTTTCTTTATTCTGGAACCTTCCCTGATTGTGATTGTCAGGAAACTACAGGTACATGATTCTGTTTCGGCATGTCATGGCACACATTGATAGAGGAACAAGGAACAAGGTGCACATCACATGGGACACAAAAAATGTGTTAAACAAATCTAAATATATTTTAGATTCTTCAAAGTAGCCGACCTTTGCCTTGATGGCAGCATTGCACATTCTTTGCATTATCTCGCCAGCTTCACTGGATGGCACTTGTGATCTTGAAGGAGTTCCCGCCATGAGCATGTTGGCTGCTTTTCTACCTTCACTCTGAAGGTCTAACTCATCTGGAGGCCCATCTCTCAATTTAGGGTTGAGATTGAGAGTGAGTAATGGAGGAAAAAAAAGAAAAGTCCACTAGCGCAAATGAATGGGATGGTGTATCACTGCAGAGATGTTGTGGTAGCCAGCATGCTGATTCTACAGTGTCTTGGTATGAAATACATCCATTTGGCAGTGTTTACCAGTGCCCCCACCTGCCCCCAATGCCTCCTCCAGAAGCTGTGGTGGAACCACATGCAGAAGGATTATCAAGAGTATTCCTACCACACAAAGACACACGGTGGTTAAGACCCAGCAATCACCAAATTGGTTACATCCAGACCGGGACAGATTTTACCAGGTCATGTCCACATTGCTGCATTGTTTTATTTGTTTGCAGTGATTATGTCTTCTTGGTGTCCTTTAGTAGTGGTTTCTTTGAAGCAATTCGAACATAGAATCTGATTCTGATCTCTCCTGAACAGTTGATGTTTGGCTCTGTTATGAACTATGTGAAGCATTTATTGCCCCCAGGCTACAATTTCTGAGGCTGGTAACTGGGTCTTCCTTTCCTGTGGCGGTCCTTGTCAGATAGTTTCTATCATAGTGCTTGATGGTTTTAGACTGCGCCAGAAGAAACTTTCAAAGTTCTTGAAATATTCTGTATTGACTGACAGCCTTCATGTCTTGTAAGTAATGATGGACTGTCATTTCTCTTTTCTTATTTGAGCTGTTCTTGCCATAATATGGATTGGTCTGTTACCAAATAGGGCTCTCTTCTCTATGCCACCCCTACCTTGTCACAACACAACTGATTGGCACATTAAGAAGGAAAACAATTCCACAAATTAACTTTGAACAAGGCACACCTGTTCAATTAAATGCATTCCAGGTGACTACCTCATGAAGCTGGTTGAGAGAATGCCAAGAGTGTGCAAAGCTGTCAAGGCTTCTCAAATATAAAATCTGTTTGAATTTTTTAACACTTTTTTGGTTACTATATGATTCCATGTGTCTTATTTCATAGTTTTGATATCTTCACTATTATTCTACAATGTAGAAAATAGTCAAAATAAAGAAAAACCCTTGAATGAGTAGGTGTGTCCAAACTTTTGACTGGTACTGCACACACTCACGCACGCACACACACACGTCACACACACACACACACACACACAGGTCCATCCAGCAGCCAGAATGGATGAAAGAAAGAAAGAAAGAAAGAATGAAAGAAAGAGAGAGAGAATGAAAGAGAGAAAAGAGAGAGAAGAGAGAAGAGAGAAAGAAGAGAAAGAGTGAAAGAGAAAAAGAGAGAAAGAAGAGAGAGAAAGAGAGAGAGAAAGAAAGAGAGAAAGAGAGAAAGAGAAAGAAAGAGAGAAAGAGTAGAAAGAGAGAAAGAGAAAGAAAGAGAGAAAGAAGTGAAAGAGAAGAAAGAGAAGAGAAAGAGAGAAAGAGAGAGTGAAGAGAAAGAGAGAGAAAGAAAGAGAGAAGAGAGAGAGAAGAGAGAGAAGAGAGAGAAAGAGAGAAAGAAAGAGAGAAAGAGAAAGAAAGAGAGAGAAAGAAAGAGCGAATGAAAGAGAGAAAGAGAGAAAGAGAGAGAGAAAGAGAATGCGATGTGATGACATCACATGTACTAACCTGAACTTGGATTTGGAGATTCTATTTCTGGAAGGAAAAACAGAATGGATTATACATACAGAACATACTGAACAAACAGAACGAAGCACAAGACAACATGACAACATGGACCACAGGTGTCTCAGGGACGAAGAGGGGAGGAGAGGAGAGGTGAGAAAGAGGGAGGAGAGTAGAGTTGAGAAGGGAGGACATTTGAGAAGGAGGGAGGAGAGGAGAGGTGAGGAGGGAGGAGAGGTGAGAAGATGAGAGGAGGTCTTTATAGATTCCTTTCTATCTTGGTCTGGTCAGGTCCTGGCAGATTCAGCAACTGTTGGTACTATCACCATGTGTTACCAGATTCAGCTACTGTTGGTACTATCACCATGTGTTACCAGATTCAGCTACTATCACCATGTGTTACCAGATTCAGCTACTGTTGGTACTATCACCATGTGTTACCAGATTCAGCTACTGTTGGTACTATCACCATGTGTTACCAGATTCAGCTACTGTTGGTACTATCACCATGTGTTACCAGATTCATCCTACTGTTGGTACTATCACCATGTGTTACCAGATTCAGCTACTGTTGGTACTATCACCATGTGTTACCAGATTCAGCTACTGTTGGTACTATCACCATGTGTTACCAGATTCAGCTACTGTTGGTACTATCACCATGTGTTACCAGATTCAGCTACTGTTGGTACTATCACCATGTGTTACCAGATTCAGCTACTGTTGGTACTATCACCATGTGTTACCAGATTCAGCTACTATCACCATGTGTTACCAGATTCAGCTACTGTTGGTACTATCACCATGTGTTACCAGATTCAGCTACTGTTGGTACTATCACCATGTGTTACCAGATTCAGCTACTATCACCATGTGTTACCAGATTCAGCTACTGTTGGTACTATCACCATGTGTTACCAGATTCAGCTACTATCACCATGTGTTACCAGATTCAG
>NW_025755833.1:0-7283 GCF_021184085.1 Oncorhynchus gorbuscha
TGATGATCTTCTTCTGTTGGCACTCCAAAATGTCCCAGTCACATCACAAATGGTCTTTTGTTCGATAATGTCCTTCTTTATATCCATAAAAACTCAGTTTAGTTGACACACTTCAGTCAATAATAACCCAGTTTCCCTCCATCAAAATGCATACTAAATTAATCCCATATGTTACTAATAAACTTTTCCAAACAAGTCAAACAATGTTTATAATCTAACCTTAATACGTAAATAAACGATAAAAGTTAAGATGGAGAATCATTACCGGAGAAGAATACCAAAGAATGCGCTCTCCCAAAATGGGAGCCACCTAGAAAAACTACAATTTCTCGCTAATTTTTCCAAAACCAGCATGAAACTCTTTCTAAAGACTGTCGACATCTAGTGGAAGCCCTAGGAACTGCAATCGGGCAGGTTTTTCATTATAATAAAAGTGACAGCCATTGAAAACAGTAGTAGGCTGCACATTTTGTTGGGATGGTTTGTCCTCAGGTTCTGTTATACTCACAGACATAATTTTAACAGTTTTAGAAACATTAGAGTGTTTTCTATCCAAATCTACCAGTATATGCATATCCTAGCTTCTGGGCCTGAATAACAGGCAGTTTACTTTGGTCACGCTTTTCATCCGGATGTGAAAATACTGCCCCCGACCCAAGAGAGGTTAACCCTGCCGAAAGGGAAAGAGTAGGATAGATAGAGTACAACTATCTGGACACTGATCAGCAAAAGAGACTCCCTGGAGTGTAAGCCTGTTTGCCAAATAGCCAGTGGAGAGAAATGATAAGACAAACCATATAAACCCAACCAAGAATACCTCATACAATAATAATGGCAGAGCAATTTAACGGCAACATCATAGAAGCAACTGACAAAATGTTGCTACTACTCCATGCAAACAATGACTGGAGCGGTCCCAAAAGATTACAACCACTAACTAGAGAGGTAACACAGGCGATCGACTTAAACACTTTACAACTAAGCACGCTGAAAAATATAATATAATAATATAATAAGACTTCTTTAGAGTTGCACACACTGTCAAACTTCCGCGCCAACCGAGATCTCCACATATAGAACCTGAAGAACTATATTTATTTCCTCCTTCCTGACTGCTGATGCATTCTTACAGTGGCTGCACACAGTGAAGGTTTCGTGCACGATTTCGCCACAACCTCTCCCCATCTTTACAACCATTGAATCTATATGTTTTGACCATGACAGTTTACAATTTTTTATTTTTTATTTAACCTTTATTTAACCAGGTAGTTGAGAACAAGTTCTCATTTACAACTGAGACCTGGCCAAGGTAAAGCAAAGCAGTGCAACACAAACAACAATAACACAAACAACACAGAGTTACACATGGAATAAACAAACATACAGTCAATAATACAATAGAGAAAGTCTATATACAGTGTGTGCAAATGAGGTTGGATAAGGGGGGTGAGGCAATAAATAGGCCATAGTGGTGAAATTGTTACAGTATGGCGAATGGAACACTGTGGTGATAGATGTGCAGAAGATGAGTGTGCAAGTAGCGATACTGGGGTGCAATGGAGCAAAATAAAAATTACAGTATGGTGATTGGATGGGCTATTTACAGATTGGCTATGTACAGGTGCAGTGATCTGTGAGCTGCTCTGACAGCTGGTGCTTAAAGCTAGTGAGGGAGATATGAGTCTCCAGCTTCAGTGAGGTCTAGAACTTAGGAATGATTTGTACCAAATGCAATGCTCTGAGTTTTAGAGATGTTCAGGACCAGTTCATTACTGACCACCAATTCCAAAACAGACTGAAACTCTTTGTTAAGGGTTTCGGGTACTTAATTAGCTGTGGTTGCTGATGCGTATATGGTTGAATCATCAGCATACATAGACACACATGCTTTGTTTAATGCCAGTGGCATGTCATTGGTAAAAATGCAAAAGAGTAGAGGGCCTAGAGAGCTGCCCTGTGGTACACCACACTTTACATGTTTGACATTAGAGAAGCTTCCACTAAAGAAAAGCCTTTGAGTTCTATTAGATAGATAGCGCTGAATCCACGATATGGCAGAGGTTGAAAAGCCATAACACATACGTTTTTTTCAACAACAGGTTATGGTCAATCATATCAAAGGCTGCACTGAAATCTAACAGTGCAGCTCACACAATCTTCTTCTTATCAATTTATTTCAACCAATCAGCAGTATTTTGTGTCAGTGCAGTACATGTTGAGTTCCTCTCTATAAGCATGCTGAGTCTGTTGTTTACAGAGAAATAGCATTGTATTTGGTCAAACACTATCTTTTTCAAAAGTTTGGTAAGACCTGGCAGCAAGCTTATAGGTTTTCTGTTAGAACCAGTAAAGGCCACTTTACCACTCTTTGGTAGTGTTAGAGTTGCGTAAATTCGAATCTGGTATTAGGATAAATATAACAATGAGTCACCGATTTTATATTATGTATTTTTTATTAGCTAAGTAATAAATGGCAAATGCAACTTTCGTATATACGGGCTCACTGTAATACCACGCAGGGCAGAACAGAGAACTGACAAGATGTATGTAAACAGTATTTATACTGTGATAGACAGTTCCAACCCGTCTGTTGGCCTATCACAGTAGAGACTGGGCGTGGTTTAAACTTGCTCAGCCTATTGCAGGCGCTCAGGCGGGTCCCCGCCTCTTGGCTCTTCTGTTGATAGATGTAACTGTTGCTGTGAAGAACATCCATACGCTCATACCATTATCTCGCACCTGGCTCCTGTTATCTAACAAAAGACCTATTGTTCTCACAACACCCCGCTCTGAATGTGCCCCCCCCAACTCATTGCGTCTTCTGTATTTTTCCATCTCAGTTAAAGCTCGTGATGACCACCCCTCCCTATCACAACTTTGTAAGATACAGACCAACAAATATATTTTTTCAAATATTCATGGTTACCTCTGTCTGGACATGGGTTCAAATATATTTGAAATATTTCAGAAACTTTTGCGTTGGAGTACCAGATGGGCGGGGTACCTAGAGTCCCAGATGGACGGGGTACCTAGAATCCCAGATGGACGGGGTACCTAGAGTCCCAGATGGACGGGGTACCTAGAGTCCCAGATGGGCAGGGTACCTAGAGTCCCAGATGGGTGGGGTACCTAGAGTCCCAGATGGACGGGGTACCTAGAGTCCCAGATGGGCGGGGTACCTAGAGTCCCAGATGGACGGGGTACCTAGAGTCCCAGATGGGCGGGGTACCTAGAGTCCCAGATGGGCGGGGTACCTAGAGTCCCAGATGGGCGGGGTACCTAGAGTCCCAGATGGACGGGGTTTGCAGTTTTCATGACTATCTATTGGTTCCATTGCGTCAGGAAAGCTCAAGCAATCCATTATAATGTATTTTAAATTATTTCAAACAGTATATGAACCCTGGTCTGCTTCTGTCCTCAGGAAGACAAGGATATGATAGACATGATATTATATGATATAATATATATGATATTATAGATATATGATATGATAGATATTATATTATATGATATGATAGATATGATGTGATAGATATGATATATTATGATAGATATGATATATATTATATGATGGATATTATATGATAGATACAGTGCCTTGCAAAATTAGTCACCCCCCTTGACATTTTTCCTATTTTGTTGCATTATAACCTGTAATTTAAATGGTGTAACGTCTGCTTCCAACTCACACCCTCAAACACCTAGATCCCCTGAACGCAGCTCACTTTCCAGCCCACTTTCCAGTTCACACTATCAAACACCTAGATCCCCTGAACACAGCTCACTTTCCAGCCCACTTTCCAGTTCACACTCAAACACATAGATCCCCTGAACACAGCTCACTCTCCAGATCCCAATCACCTGAATTCTAATCACCTGTTCACACACCTGTATGTCATTATCACACACTATTTAATTCAGTTCCTTGCACCCCCATCACTTTGAGGTATTATTTGTTTTGTGACACGTCTTTCTGAGCTGTGGGGTTTCCCGTGATTTACACCTCTCCTGTATGATAGTTTTTGCCTGCCTCACAAACGATCGGATTTCCAATCGGATTTCCTGTTATCCACCAATTACCTGATCTCCCACGACTATGTTACTAGCCTTTTCCCTGCCTGTACTGTTGCCCTTTTGGACATCCTGTGTATAACCTTCTGCCTGCCCCTGGACCCAGCTACCTGCCGCTTTCCTGTGGTCCTTTACAATAAACACCTGCTGCACCCTGCTCTTGAAACCAGCTCCCTGTCTCCCCCTGTCTCCCTCATTTGTTGACTTCTGTGATCGAAAAAGCCTTGGTTTCATGCATGTCAACATCAGAAGCCTCCTCCCTAAGTTTGTTTTACTCACTGCTTTAGCACACTCTGCTAACCCTGATGTCCTTGCCGTGTCTGAATCCTGGCTCAGGAAGGCCACCAAAAATTCAGAGATTTCCATACCCAACTATAACATCTTCCGTCAAGATAGAACTGCCAAAGGGGGAGGAGTTGCAGTCTACTGCAGAGATAGCCTGCAAAGTAATGTCATACTTTCCAGGTCCATACCCAAACAGTTCGAACTACTAATTTTGAAAATGACTCTCTCCAGAAATAAGTCTCTCACTGTTGCCACCTGCTACCGACCCCCCTCAGCTCCCAGCTGTGCCCTCGACACCATTTGTGAATTGATCGCCCCCCATCTAGCTTCAGAGTTTGTTCTGTTAGGTGACCTAAACTGGGAAATGCTTAACACCCGGCAGTCCTACAATCTAAGCTAGATGCCCTCAATCTCACACAAATCATCAAGGAACCCACCAGGTACAACCCTAACTCCGTTAACAAGGGTACCCTCATAGACGTCATCTGACCAACTGGCCCTCCAAATACACCTCCGCTGTCTTCAACCAGGATCTCAGCGATCACTGCCTCATTGCCTGTATCCGCCATGGAGCCGCAGTCAAACGACCACCCCTCATCACTGTCAAACGCTCCCTAAAACACTTCTGTGAGCAGGCCTTTCTAATCGACCTGGCCCGGGTATCCTGGAAGGACATTGACCTCATCCCGTCCGTTGAGGATGCCTGGTCATTCTTTAAAAGTAACTTCCTCACCATTTT
Organism: Oncorhynchus gorbuscha; assembly: GCF_021184085.1. NCBI lineage: Eukaryota > Metazoa > Chordata > Actinopteri > Salmoniformes > Salmonidae > Oncorhynchus > Oncorhynchus gorbuscha. The sequence goes on from NW_025755833.1 coordinate 5,096, forward strand.
AGATAAGCATGCTCCGTTCAAAAAATGCAGAACCAAGAACGGATACAGCCCTTGGTTCACTCCAGACCTGACTGCCCTCGACCAGCACAAAAACATCCTGTGGCGGACTGCAATAGCATCGAATAGTCCCGTGATATGCAACTGTTCAGGAAGTCAGGAACCAATACACGCAGTCAGTCAGGAAAGCTAAGGCCAGCTACTTCAGGCAGAAGTTTGCATCCTGTAGCTCCAACTCCAAAAAGTTCTGGGACCCTGAAGTCCATGGAGAACAAGAGCACCTCCTCCCAGCTGCCCACTGCACTGAGGCTAGGTAACACGGTCACCACCGATAAATCCATGATTATCGAAAACTTCAACAAGCATTTCTCAACGGCTGGCCATGCCTTCCGCCTGGCTACTCCAAACTCGGCCAACAGCTCCGCCCCCCCCGCAGCTCCTCGCCCAAGCCTCTCCAGGTTCTCCTTTACCCAAATCCAGATAGCAGATGTTCTGAAAGAGCTGCAAAACCTGGACCCGTACAAATCAGCTGGGCTTGACAATCTGGACCCTCTATTTCTGAAACTATCCGCCGCCATTGTCGCAACCCCTATTTCCAGCCTGTTCAACCTCTCTTTCATATCGTCTGAGATCCCCAAGGATTGGAAAGCTGCCACAGTCATCCCCCTCTTCAAAGGGGGAGACACCCTGGACCCAAACTGTTACAGACCTATATCCATCCTGCCCTGCCTATCTAAGGTCTTCGAAAGCGAAGTCAACAAACAGGTCACTGACCATCTCGAATCCCACTGTACCTTCTCAGCTGTGCAATCTGGTTTCCGAGCCGGTCACGGGTGCACCTCAGCCACACTCAAGCTACTAAACGATATCATAACCGCCATCGATAAAAGACAGTACTGTGCAGCCGTCTTCATCGACCTTGCCAAGGTCTTCGACTTTGTCAATCACCATATTCTTATCGCAGACTCAGTAGCCTCGGTTTTTCGGATGACTGCCTTGCCTGGTTCACCAATTACTTTGCAGACAGAGTTCAGTGTGTCAAATTGGAGGGCATGCTGTCCGGTCCTCTGGCAGTCTCTATGGGGGTGCCACAGGGTTCAATTCTCGGGCCGACTCTTTTCTCTGTATATATCAATGATGTTGCTCTTGCTGTGGGCGATTCCCTGATCCACCTCTACGCAGACGACACCATTCTATATACTTTCGGCCCGTCATTGGACACTGTGCTATCTAACCTCCAAACGAGCTTCAATGCCATACAACAAAAAGGACCATTTGTGATGTTTATGGGACATATTGGAGTGCCAACAAAATAAGCTCGTCAAAGGTAAGGCATGATTTATATTTTATTTCTGCGTTTTGTGTGGTGCCTGCAGGGTTGAATTATGCTATTCTCTCTTTGTTTACTGTTGTGCTATCATCAGATAATAACTTCTTATTCTTTCGCCAAAAAGCCTTTTTGAAATCTGACATGTTGGCTGTATTCACAAAGAGTGTAGCTTTAATTTGGTATCTTACATGTGTGATTTAACCTGTTACTCCTACCCCCTACTTTTTCGAACATTCTGTTAAAAATCGTGCAACATTTCAGCGCCCTGCTGCTCATGCCAGGAATATAGTATATGCATATGATTAGTATGTGTGGATAGAAAACACTCAGACGTTTATAAAACTGGTTAAATCACGGCTGTGACTATAACAGAACGTGCGTTTCATCGAAAAGCGCAGAAAAATCTGATCACTGAAAATTGAAATATATCCATCCGCCACTTCAACCCATTGATAAAGGCGAACCACAATAAATGGGGCTGAGGTTGCAATACCTACAGCTTCCACACGATGTCAACAGTCTTGTCATTTGCCTAGGCTTTGTTTCTTGGTCAAACGAAGAAGAGACAAGCCATTTCTTCAGTCTCCGACCGGATATTTTGGTTGAGATTTACCCGGACATTATTTCCAGACGGACAGCTAAAGAATATACATCGCCTCGTGATCAATTTGGTCGCTTATTAACATAAGGTGAATGCACCAATTTGTAAGTCGCTCTGGATAAGAGCGTCTGCTAAATGACTTAAATGTAAATGTAATTAACGTGTACTAATACCTAAAGTTGCATTACAAAAGTATTTCGAAGTGTTTTGTGAAAGTTTATCGTCAACTTTTTAATTTAAAAAAATGACGTTCCGTTATA
>NW_025755834.1:0-7280 GCF_021184085.1 Oncorhynchus gorbuscha
CCTCTCCCCTCCCTCTCCTCTCCCTCCCTCCTCCTCCCCCCCCCCTCCCCCCTCCTCCCTCTTCCCCCTCCTCTCCCCCTCTCTCCTCCCTCTCTCCCCTCCTCCCTCTTCCCCTCCTCTCCTCTCCCTCTTCCCCCCTCTCCTCTCCTCCTTCCCGCCCCCTCCCCTCCTCTCCTCTTCCCCCTCTCCCACCCTCCCCTCCTACCCTCCCCTCCTCTCCTCCTCCCTCCTCTCCTCTCCTCCTCCTTCACCTCCTCCTCCAGTACCGTTGGCTGAGTCTCTGAGCAGGGTTTGAATTTGTGTAACCTCCTCCTCCCTCTCTCTCCTCTCCTCTCACCTCCTCTCACCTCCTCCTCACCTCCTCCCTCCAGTACCCATTGGCTGAGTCTCTGAAGCAGGGTTTGATTTTGTGTAGCCTCCCCTCCCCTCTCTTTCCCCCCTCCCCTCCTCTCCTCTCACCTCCTCCTCCTAGTACCATTGGCTGAGTCTCTGAAGCAGGGTTTGATTTTGTGTAGCCTCCCCTCCCTCTCTTCCCCCCCCCTCCTCTCCTCTCCTCCTCCTCCAGTACCGTTGGCTGAGTCCCTGAAGCAGGGTTTGATTTTGTGTAGCCTCCTCCCCTCTCTCTTCCCCCCTCCCCTCCTCTCCTCCTGCACCTCCTCCCTCCAGTACCGTTGGCTGTTGAGTCTCTGAAGCAGGGTTTGGATTTTGTGTAGCCTCCCCTCCCTTCCTCTCTTTTTCTCCTCCTCCTCCCCTCCTCCTCTCCTCTCACCTCCTCCTCCCGAGTACCGCATGGCTGAGTCTCTGAAGCAGGAGGTTTGATTTTTGTAGGTGTAGCCTCCCCTCCCCTCCTCTTTCCCCCCTCCTCCTCCTCTCACCTCCTCCTCCCAGTGCCGTTGGCTGAGTCTCTGAAGCAGGGTTTGATTTTGTGTAGCCTCCCCTCCCCTCTCTTTCCCCTCCTCTCCTCTCACCTCCTCCTCCAGTACCGTGCTGAGTCTCTGAAGCAGGGTTTGATTTTGTGTAGCCTCCTCCCCTCTCTTTCCCCTCTCCTCCTCTCCTCTCACCTCCTCCTCAGTACCGTTGGCTGAGTCTCTAGGCTTAGGGTTTGATTTTAGTGTAGCCTCCCTCCCCTCTCTCCCCCTCCCCTCCTCTCTCTCACCTCCTCCTCCAGTACCGTTGGCTGAGTCTCTGAAGCAGGGTTTGATTTTGTGCAGCCTCCCCTCCCTCTCTTACCCCCCTCCTCCCTCTCCTCTCACCTCCTCCTCCAGTACCGTTGGCTGAGTCTCTGAAGCAGGGTTTGATGTTGTGTAGCCTCCCCTCCCCTCTCTTTCCCCCCCCCCTCCCTCCTCTCACCTCCTCCTCCAGTACCGTTGGCTGAGTCTCAGCAGGCTGCTCTTGTGCCGCCTCCCCTCTCCTCTCTTCCCCCTCTCTCTCCTCTCACTCTCCCCTCCTCCAGTACCGTTCCGGCTGAGTCTCTGCAGCAGGGTTTGATCTTCTGTGTAGCCTCCCCTCCCTCTCCTCTTCCCCCTCTCTCCCCTCTCTCTCCTCTCCTCACCTCCTCCTCCAGTACCGTTGGCTGAGTCTCTGAAGCAGGGTTTGATTTTGTGTAGCCTCCCCTCCCCTCTCCTCTCCCCCCCCCTCCTCTCCTCTCCACCTCCTCCTCCAGTACCGCTGGCTGAGTCTCTGAAGCAGGGTTTGATCCTTGTGGCCTCTCCTCCCTCTCTTTCCCCCCTCCTCTCCTCTCACCTCCTCCTCCAGTACCGTTGGCTGAGTCTCTGAAGCAGGGTTTGATTTTGTGTAACCTCCCCTCCCCTCTCTTCTCCCTCTCCTCTCCCTCCTCTCCTCTCACCTCCTCCTCCAGTACCGTCTGGCTGAGTCTCTGACTCAGGGTTTGATTTTGTCTAGCCTCTCCTCTCCTCTCCTTCTCCCCTCCCCTCACTCTCCTCTCACCTCCTCCTCCAGTACCGTTGGCTGAGTCTCTGAAGCAGGGTTTGATTTTGTGTAGCCTCCCCTCCCCTCTCTTTCCCCCCCTCCCCTCCTCTCCTCTCACCTCCTCCTCCAGTACCGTTGGCTGAGTCTCTGAAGCAGGGTTTGATTTTGTGTAGCCTCCCCTCCCCTCTCTTTCCCCCCCTCCCCTCCTCTCCTCTCACCTCCTCCTCCAGTACCGTTGGCTGAGTCTCTGAAGCAGGGTTTGATTTTGTGCAGCCTCTCCATCATGATCTTGTTGACGCAGTGTGTCCAGTGGTCGGTGCGATGCAGGATCCTGATGAGCTGTGTGGTGGCCTCAGCCAGGACTGTGGCCACAGGGCTGCAGATAGGGTCACCGGGCAGGAGGTCACGAGGGGTACCCCGCATCTGCATATCACAGATCTTCACCTGGAACAGAGAGTTAGGGAGCAGTGAGACACATATCTTCACCTGGAACAGAGAGTTAGGGAGCAGTGAGACACATATCTTCACCTGGAACAGAGAGTTAGGGAGCAGTGAGACACATATCTTCACCTGGAACAGAGAGTTAGGGAGCAGTGAGACACATATCTTCACCTGGAACAGAGAGTTAGGGAGCAGTGAGACACATATCTTCACCCGGAGACAGAGAGTTAGGGAGCAGTGAGACACATATCTTTACCTGGAGACAGAGAAACAGCTGCAATTTGGCCAGTTGGGGGGGGGGGAAGAATGAATGAAAAATGTTGGTTTGTAACCCTGATTTATCTTCTTTTTGATTCACAGACGTTGGATGTAGTTTATTCAGGATGTTGTTTGATATTTACTAAATGGATGAATAATTCCACATGGAACAGCGCATGTTGATGAATCAAGACCACACCATCTGTTGGGTGCGAAGGCCCCAGGCTTAATGGTTCTGATGCCAATACGCTCTGTCTTTAACAAACTCATGTTATTGTGTATTTTAACGGTTATTGTCTACATTTAAATGGGTTTATACGCTAGGCTAACTAACGTGTCTATGTTTAGATGGGTTTATTAGGCTAGGCTAACTAACATGTCTATGTTTAGGTGGGTTATAGGCTAGGCTAACTAACGTGTCTATGTTTAGTTGGGTTACTGGGTAGGACCTTCAACGTGTCTATGTTTGGGTGGGTTATGGGCTAGGCTAACTAACGTGTCTATGTTTTAGGTGGGTTATAGGCTAGGCTAACTAACTTGTCTATGTTTAGGTGGGTTATAGGCTAGGCCACGTTTCTGTCTAGATGGGTTATAGGCTAGGCCCCTAACTACTTGTCTATGTTTAGGTGGGTTATAGGCTAGGCTAACTAACGTTTCTATGTCTAGATGGGTTATAGGCCAGGCTAACTACTTGTCTATGTTTAGGTGGGTTATAGGCTAGGCTAACCTAACGTTTCTATGTCTAGATGGGTTATAGGCTAGGCTAACTACTTGTCTATGTTTAGGTGGGTTATCTTTATTTAACTAGGCAAGTCAGTTAAGAACACATTCTTATTTACAATGACGGCCTACCAAAAGGCCAAACCCTAACCTGCTCATCCTTACACTCAACTTCATCATCAAACAATCAATTTATCCAACTGAGTTCTCGTAAAGTTACACGTTGTTTTTGAATAACTTAAAAAACATGACAGGCGTAAGGTAATAATGACCGAACTAACAATGGCAAGATAGAACAATCTGACGAGTAGTTTGAACAGACCTTACAGTTGAGGTTTAAATAGGTTCAATGTTTAACTAGGTTCTATATTTAAATAGGTTCTAGGTTTAACTAGGTTCTCGGTTTAAATAGGTTCAATGTTTAACTAGGTTCTAGGTTTAAATAGGTTCAATGTTTAACTAGGTTCTATATTTAAATAGGTTCTAGGTTTAAATAGGTTATAGGTTTTAGGTTTAAATAGGTTCTAGGTTTAACAAGGTTCTAAGTTTAACTAGGTTCTAAGTTTAAATAGGTTGTAGGTTTAACTAGGTTCTAGGTTTAACAAGGTTCTAAGTTTAACTAGGTTCTAGGTTTAACTAGGTTCAATGTTTAACTAGGTTGTAGGTTTAACTAGGTTGTAGGTTTAACTAGGTTCTAGGTTGAACTAGGTTATAGGTTTAACAGGGGTAGAGCTCTGTGGGTTTAACCAGGCTCTAGGTTGAGAACAATAACCGGTTCTAGGTTCAGCGTTGTCTTAGGGGGGCTCTAGGTTTCGGGTTCTAGGGGGTCTTACCTTCTCTCCAGGGTTACTGCTGTAGAACATGACACAGGGGTAGAGCTCTGTGGCGTCCACGTCCTCGAAGGCTAACTTGGGCTCCTGGGGAGAACAATAACAGGCTTCTGTAAACACAGCAGAGACTGTCTCAAACACTCTGGTGTCTCTAGGGGGGGGCACTCTGGTGTCTCTGGGGGGCTCTGGTGTCTCTCATGGGGGCACTCTGGTGTCTCTGGGGGACTTCTGGTGTCTTTAGGGGTGGGGGCCTGGTGTCTCTAGGGGGCACTCTAGTGTCTCTAAGGGGGGTAACACCTGGTGTCTTTAGTCTCTAGGTTTCAGACTATAAACTGTCTGTCAAGGGGGACCCTGCTGATAGATATTGATCTCCTCCCCTCCTCTCCCTCCCTATCATCTATACATCTCTCTCTGTGAGGAGACTGTAATGACTTGCCATCAGACATCATGGGTTTTAATAGTTTTGGGAAGAGTTTATAGTCTGGCTCAAAGGGCCAGTCACCGTGAAAAGCATCTCTGAACTGAGGTGAGAAAAAGGCCAAACTGACAGTAGCTTTATGTTCTGACCCTCTCCGCTCTTCCCGAAGGAGATGGTGCGTGCCTCCATGTCCAACACACAGGTGATGTAGTCTCCTGGGTGAAGGAGGAGAGGGTGAGGGTCTGCTCCGTTGTGGTACAGACTCCCGCTGTAGGCCCGGGTACAGCCACATGTCTGACGTGGTGCGGTGGTTGAAGTCGCGGGACAGGCCAACGGGACACCCGGACGACGCCCCCTCGTCCCACGGTTCTCCTTCACAATGTAGAACTACAGGTAGAAACAAACAATGACACAATGTTATGAGATACAGGAAACGGGAGCTCATTACTGAAGACAGGAAACGGAGCTCATTACTGACATACAGGAAACGGATCTCATTACTGACATACAGGAAACGGGAGCTCATTACTGACATACAGGAAAGACAGACATACAGGAAACGGGAGCTCATTACTGACATACAGGAAAAGGGGATCTCATTACTGACATACAGGAAACTGAAGCAGGAAACGGAGCTTCACATTGACATACAGGAAACGGAGCTCATTACTGACATACAGGAAACGGAGCTCATTACTGAAGACAGAAACGGGAGCACTGAAGACAGGAGCTCATTACTGAAGACAGCAGAACGGGAAGCTCATTACTGACATACAGGAAACGGAGCTCATTACTGAATACAGGAGAACGGAGCTCACACTGAAGACAGTAGAACGGGAGCTCATTACCGAAGACAGCAGAACGGGAGCTCTTACCGAAGACTTCAGCAGAACGGAGCTCATTACTGAAGACAGCAACGGGAGCTCGCCACATTGAAGACAGCAGAACGGGAGCTCATTACTGAAGACAGCAGAACGGGAGTCATTACTGAAGACTCAGCAGAACGGAGCTCATTACTGAAGACTCAGAACGGAGCTCTTTACTGAAGACTCAGCAGAACGGGAGCTCATTAATGAAGACTCAGCAGAACGGGAGCTCATTACTGAAGACAGCAGAACGGGAGCTCATTACTGAAGACTCAGCAGAGCAGTGAGCTCATTACTGACAGAGGAGCCTCTTAAAGAAGAAGTTACAGGTCTGTGAGAGCCAGAAATATTGCTTGTTTATAGGTGACCAAATACTTATTTTCCACCATAATTTGCATGATGAAAATTACAGGCCTCTCTCATCTTTTTAAGTGGGAGAACTTGCACAATTGGTGGCTGACTAAATACTTTTTTGCCCCACTGTATATATATATATATATATATTAGAATAAAAATATATGGGGGATTGGAAGTGATGCAAACAATTACATTGGTGGAAGCTACAATATATCTGCAGTATTTAAGCTGATCAAAAACAAACAAACAAAAAATTATACAAAATACAAAGGATTTCTATTCTACAGTAGTTCATTTTAACGGCTATCAGTCAGCTTTCCTTTGACCCCAGAGGCTGGATAACAAGCAGGACGTATGCTCTTCTGAGTTCTGACACATGCCATTTCCCCTCAACGGGACAGTAGGTGTGTTTTCACATGCCATTTCCCCTCAACGGGACAGTAGACGTGTTTACACATGCCATTTCCCCTCAAACGGGACAGTAGGTGTGTTTTCACATGCCATTTCCCCTCAACGGGACAGTAGGCGTGTTTTCACATGCCATTTCCCCTCAACGGGACAGTAGGTGTGTTTTCACATGCCATTTCCTCTCAACGGGACAGTAGGTGTGTTTTCACATGCCATTTCCCCTCAACGGGACAGTAGGCGTGTTTACACATGCCATTTCCTCTCAACGGGACGGTAGGCGTGTTTACACATGCCATTTCCTCTCAACGGGACAGTAGGCGTGTTTACACATGCCATTTCCTCTCAACGGGACGGTAGGCGTGTTTACACATGCCATTTCCTCTCAACGGGACAGTAGGCGTGTTTACACATGCCATTTCCCCTCAACGGGACAGTAGGCGTGTTTCACATGCCATTTCCCCTCAACGGGACAGTGGCGTGTTTACACATGCCATTTCCCCTCAACGGGACAGTAGGCGTGTTTCACATGCCATTTCCCCTCAACGGGACAGTAGGCGTGTTTACACATGCCATTTCCTCTCAACGGGACAGTAGGCGTGTTTACACATGCCATTTCCTCTCAACGGGACAGTAGGCGTGTTTACACATGTACTGTACCTTCCACTGGTAGCACCCAGAGGAGATGTACTGTACCTTCCACTGGTAGCACCCAGAGGAGATGCCGGTAGAGGCCAGTCCATATCCCTTCCCCCCGCTGCCGTGGGTCAGACCCTGGCCATTCTCCACCACACAACACTGAGTCTTCTCCGGGTCAAACGACACCTCCTGGATGGGAAGGTTCTCATCCTCCTCCTCGCCCTGGGGACAGACGGATGAATCAGTTAGTCAGATTGCGAGCCAGTTAATTCACAGAGAAGAAGGAAAGAAGAAGAAGAAGAAAGAAAAAGAAGAAGAAGAAGAAGAAAAGAAGAAGAAGAAGAAGAAGAAGAAGAAGAAAAGAAGAAAGAAGAAGAAGAAGAAAGAAGAAAAGAGAAGAAAGAAGAAAGAAAGAAG
>NW_025755835.1:0-7280 GCF_021184085.1 Oncorhynchus gorbuscha
GAAAATAACTGGTGTCCTTAATGTTTTGTACACTCAATGTAGGTTGTGTCTACCAGCTCTGATGAGGCTTCTCTCCTTCATGTATACATTGGTGTCTTTTTAAAATGTAATTTCACCTTTATTTAACCAGGTAGGCTAGTTGAGAACCAGTTCTCATTTACAACTGCGACCTGGCCAAGATAAAGCATAGCAGTGTGAACAGACAACACAGAGTTACACATGGAGTAAACAATTAACAAGTCAATAACACAGTAGAAAAAAAAATGAAAATGGCCCATTTGAGAAAAAACGCCCAGTCAGAGCAGGAGTAAGGCTTCACCAAGTATTTAACCAGGAAGGGGATACCTAATCAGTTGTACAACTCAACGCATTCAACTGAAATGTGTCTCCATAATTTAACACAACCCTCTGAATTAGATGTGCGGGGGATGCCATAATTGACATCCACGCCTTTCGGCGCCCGTGAACAGTGGGAATAACTGCCTTGTACTGGGGCAGAATGACAGATTGTTACCTTGACAGCTCAAAGATTCGATCCAGCAACCTTTCAATTAATGGCCCAATGCGCTAACCACTAGGCTACCTATGTATATGTTCATGTATGTATATGTTCATGAGTTTTCAGGTAGTCCAGTCGAGAAAAACCCTTTCCACAGTCAGAGCAGGAGTAAGGCTTCTCTCCTGTATGTATACGCTCATGTGTTTTTAAGGTGCCCAGTTGAGAGAAACTCTTTCCACAGTCAGCGCAGGAGTAAGGCTTCACTCCTGTATGGACACATTCATGTTGTTTTAAGTGGCCCAGTTGAGAGAAACTCGCCCCACAGTCAGAGCAGAAATAAGGCTTCTCTCCTGTGTGTATACGTTCATGTGTTTTTAAGTGGCCCAGTCGAGAGAAACTCGCCTCACAGTCAGAGCAGAAATAAGGCTTCTCTCCTGTGTGTGTTCTCTGATGACTTTTTAGCTGAGATGCTGTTGTGAAGCATTTTACACAGTCAGAGCAGGAGTAAGGCCTCTCTCCTGTGTGTGTTCGCTGATGAACTTTTAGGTGAGATGCTGTTGTGAAGCATTTTACACAGTCAGAGCAGGAGTAAGGCTTCTCTCCTGTATGTATACGTTCGTGTGTTTTTAAGGTGCCCAGTCGAGAGAAACTCTTTCCACAGTCAGAGCAGGAGTAATGCTTCACTCCTGTATGTATACGTTCATGTTCTTTTAAGTGACCCAGTCGACAGAAACTATTCCCACAGTCAGAGCAGGAGTAAGGCTTCTCTCCTGTATGTATACGTTCATGTTGTTTTAAGGTGCCCAGTTGAGAGAAACCCGCCCCACAGTCAGAGCAGGAGTAAGGCTTCTCTCCTGTGTGCACTCTCTGATGACCTGTCAGAGCCTTTAATGTTACGAAATTCTTCCCACAGTCAGTACAGGAATACAGATTCTCAACTGTGTGAATTTTTAGATGTATTTTTAGCTTTGAAAGAATTGGGAAAATCTCTTTACAATGTGGGCAGTGGTGAGACCTCTTAGGTCTGTGATCTTCCTGCTGTTGCTCTCTGGATGTAGAGAATGTCTCAACATGGTCTCCTGTGTGAACAACATCAGAAGAACTAGTCAGTTGGTGTGATGTACAGTGGGGAGAACAAGTAGAAGTCTGTAATTTTTTTATCATAGGTACACTTCAACTGTGAGAGACGGAATCTAAAACAAAAATCCAGAAAATCACGTTGTATGATTTTTAAGTAATTGATTTACATTTTATTGCATGACATAAGTATTTGATCACCTACCAACCAGTAAGAATTCCAGCTCTCACAGACCTGTTAGTTTTTCTTTAAGAAGCCCTCCTGTACTCGTTACATGTATAAAAGACACCTGTCCACACACTCAAACAGAATCCAACCTCTCCACAATGGCCAAGACCAGAGAGCTGTGTAAGGACATCAGGGATGAAATTGTAGACCTGCACAAGGCTAGGATGGGCTACAAGACAATAGGCAAGCAGCTTGGTGAGAAGGAAACAATTGTTGGTGCAAATATTAGAAAATGGAAGAATTTCAAGATGATGGTCAATCACCCTCGGTCTGGGGCTAAATGCAAGATCTCACCTTGTGGGGCATCAATGATCATTAGGAAGGTGAGGGATCAGCCCAGAACTACACGGCAGGACCTGGTCAATGACCTGAAGAGAGCTGGGACCACAGTCTCAAAGAAAACCATTAGTAACACACTACGCCGTCATGGATTAAAATCATGCAGCACACGCAAGGTCCCGCTGCTCAAGCTAGCGCATGTCCAGACCCGTCTGAAGTTTGCCAATGACCATATGGATGATCCAGAGGAGGAATGGGAGAAGGTCATGTGGTCTGATGAGACAAAAATATAGCTTTTTGGTCTAAACTCCACTCGCCGTGTTTGGAGGAAGAGGAAGGATGAGTACAACCCCAAGAACACCATCCCAACTGTGAAGCATGGAGGTGGAAACATAATTCTTTGGGGATGCTTTTCTGCAAAGGGGACAGGACGACCACCGTATTGAAGGGAGGATGGATGGGGCCATGTATCGCGAGATCTTGGCCAACAACCTCCTTCCCTCAGTAAGAGCATTGAAGATGGGTCGTGGCTGGGTCTTCCAGCATGACAACGACGCAAAACACACAGCCAGGGCAACTAAGGAGTGGCTCCGTAAGAAGCATCTCAAGGTCCTGGAGTGGCCTAGCCAGTCTCCAGACATGAACCCGATAGAACATCTTTGGAGGGAGCTGAAAGTCTGTATTGCCCAGCGACAGCCCCGAAACCTGAAGGATCTGGAGAAGGTCTGAATGGAGGAGTGGGCCAAAATCCCTGCTGCATTGTGTGCAAACCTTATCAAGAACTACAGGAAACTTATGATCTCTGTAATTGCAAACAAAAGTTTCTGTACCAAATATTAAGTTCTGCTTTTCTGTTGTATCAAATACTTATGTCATGCAATAAAATGCAAATGAATTACTTTAAAAAAAAATCATACAATGATTTTCTGGATTGTTGTTTTAGATTCAGTCTCTCACAGTTGAAGTGTACCTATGATAAAAATTACAGACCTCTACATGCTTTGTAAGTAGGAAAACCTGCAACATCGACAGTGTGTCAAATACTTGTTCTCCCCACTGTACATGTCAATCAAATGTATTTTATGAAGCCCTATTACATCCAAAGTTGTCAAACAGCTTTACAGAAACCCAGCCTAAAATCCTAAAGAGCAAGTAATGCAGATGTTAAAGCAGTGGCCACAAAAAACTCCTAGAAAGAAGGAACCTAGGAAGAAACGTAGAGAGGAACCAGGCTCAAAGGGGTGGCCAGTCTTCTTCTTGCTGTACCAGGTGAAATATGTATTCATATCAGTAGGTTGTACAATCAAAGGGGGAATAAAACTATTCTACAAGTGGGTAAAAGTTTAAAGCTAAAACTATGGTAATGGTTGTGAAAATTATGAGCCATATCTTCCTTTCACTATCACAAGGGTTAGTAATTATACAGACTCATTTCATAGAACTTTAAAACACAGGCAGTTTGTCTACTCCACTTCTTTAGTCGACACTGATATCCCAGTGAATTAAACAAATGCTGACAATACTGGTGTCAAACCATGAAAGTGCCAGTAGCATGAAATAACATCTACCTTCTCATTGAAACAGTTAATCATGAAACAGTTCTACTGCAACTTTTCATACACAGTGGGAAGTTGGAATGAACAACAAACTTAGTTAGAACCTGCTCTTACCATGAGAAACACATGTTCCAATCTTCTCCTCCTCTTCTTCATCTTTAATGTTGACATTCAGCTCCAGTGTTTGACTGCAGTCTTCCAGCTTCACTGATGCCATCTCTGGATCCTGCAGTGCAAACTGGGCTCCACTGTCACAATCAGGACCCAGTGACTGTAGGTTTGGACTCAGTGTGGAAGGAGAGAGGCAGGCTGGGTTTGTCATTACTGTTGATGTTACCGGCCTCAGACTTAATTCTAGTCCTGTAGTAACAATGAACAACAGACAAAAAGTTATTTTCTAAGACATTTCAGGCACTTTCTTTATTCTCTAAAAACATATTATATTAGTTCTTGACTTGGACTGAAATAGATACCGGTACTGTTTATATTTAGGTGCAGCAGCTCCACAATACTGTTGAGCTAATATTCTATAAGAGGAACATGAGCTCAAACAGTAGACATTTGAGGTGAACTGTCCAAGTCAAGCACTGATCTCATTTCAATAGATCTGGTAGCTAAGCATTGACAACAAAACACGAGTTCATTCACATTAGACAAAGTATACACTTTATATTAGGCTACAGAACTTAATATATAGTAGATTTCTGAATTGACTCAAAAAACATTTAGTACAAGGTTGCAGTATGTTTCAGGCAGCACTATGTACTATTTTCCTGAATAACCTTGTCTTCCCTGTATTATTTCAATCAAAAAACAATATTATTTCCGTTTACACCATAGTAAAATTTATAGACTGACAGAAACAACTGAATGTCTCAATAGTAGTACACGTGTAGAAAACTGATAATCATTACATTTATCTCCAAAACAGTAGTGCAACCGTAAAATGGTCTCTCTGCTGCACCCTCACTGCCTGAACTGAAGTCCGTTTATGCAGACCGAGAGGGAGCCGCCATTTTACCATCTCGTGAATTTTAACGTTACACAAAACCAAAAACGACATGTTAAACGAACCCAGAAATCTCAAATTATTTGTTCCATAATGAGATTACCTTGACGAGATACATCCACTCAGATAAACCCAGAGTATCTATGTCAATTGTAAAAATAAAATAAAAAGTGATCACGTTCACTCACGCGGTTTGGCACATTTTTTTCTTCTACCAAACTTCATAATAACTTGACGTATTTGTTACTCAGCATGTTATGACGTGTTCTTAAGATATTAAAACGTGCTATTACATACCAGTAGTAATACATTTGAAACGTACACAAAAGTTGTGGTCTCGACTGCACAATGCTGGCGTGTCCTTTATTGTGAAGAATGATGTGCGCCTGCGTGGAATTTACTGTTCCCCCACCCCAGTTTCTAAACCCAGAGACGCAAACAACGCGAGACTTCAGAGAACGCTTGTGATGCGGACCAAGCCTGGGTTTGAGAAGTCAATGAGAGAAGTGAACAATTTTGATACTTTTGCAGTGGTTAAATGGGGATCCTAATAAATACCAAAAATATTCCGTCGGTACACACTTGAAACATGGCCATTATTTTATCAATTTCATAACTGCAGTGGTTTATTCACAATCGCTCTCACTGCGTATCTTACATATCGCAGCATCACATGAGTAGGCAGACACTCTTCACTCTTCCAACGAAACTCCAGATATAACACATTTTATCGGTGCCCTGCTCCAAAAAACAATGCTCTCTCCTTCTGCTCTTCTGAGACGCATGAAATCAAAACCACTACTGGTCACTCTGACTGACTCTACCTTTCCTAATGCCTCCTTTACCATCTTCCTGACCTCAAATGATCTCCCAACAATACATAATTGTTGATGAATCGCGCTCCATAAGAAACCGATGTTCATTTACAACTTTTGGCCCGTTTGCTCCATTTTTCGTCGTCTTCCATTCAATTCATTCTTACCAATTTTACTCAACTTGGAGCCACCAGACTCGAACAGCACTTCCGCTTCGCCATATTTCCCTCCCCAAAACCAGACACACCACGCTACCGACTAACTCCTGCATGTAGAATCCTGCATTGAAAAAAGCCAACATCTACAGGTTAAATGGGAATTTCACGCTGGCTTTGCCATTTTCCGCGATATCAGGTCCATCCATCATGGACTTTATTTCGCCCAAAATTGTCCGTCTGTTTTGATCCAAATATAGCTAATGTTTGTATACTCCATGTTTCATATGTTGGTCATTTTTGCTACCATTTTCTCTCCACTTACTCTTGTAATTATTATGTCCAGATGTAACAAATGTAATTATGACCTCAGCTAATGTAGTCATGTGCATTAACTTAATGTAATCATTGGCATGTTGTTTTGCCCAGAAGCAACAAATACACGAGATTACATCATCTCTACATCCTGTTAATGTAATTATTGTTCCTATGTTTTCTCAGCATACATGACATTAACTCCCGCTTTAGTGGGGTGCGCGCAGGCGACAGCCTGTAATAACCCAGTAACTCGGTAGTGAGTTGTCATGTCTAAATGTTGATATTTAACCCGAACCCAGTAATAACCATAGTAAGTCACATGAATAGACATCAAAATCACTCAACCATCCTAACATAATACATCATGTAATGGTCTTATTTAGTGTTCAATTTCAACTGAACCATGATCATATATGTCATTTGTTTGTCTTCTCAGGTGTTACAGCAAGTAAAAATGTATTAACTAAAACATTTAGTCATTACCAGCAGGTTCTGTCCTTACAATCACAGTTCATTATGTGGTAGTAATGACGTGGTGGGAATAACAATTTTACGACATTTGGTCATAAATAGCAGGGATTCTAGCATGCTAACTCCAGTTGAACAGCTAGCATACAATGTACCCTAAATACACATAATTAAAACAATTTAAAAAATTGACATAATTTGATGAAATTATAGCCTATTTGGTAATGACCAAATAGACTCCATGACATCCATGTGCTCCACTGTCACTATTCATATCCATGGTAACCAAGTACAAACGTTTGAAAAAAAGGTTATTGTCATGTAATTTGCTTGTCGTGGTGTTAATGACACAATACTTAGAGATGACTGTATTTTGCTTGTCATGGTGTTAATGACACAATACTTAGAGATGACTGTATTTTGCTTGTCATGGTGTTAATGACACAATACTTAGAGATGACTGTATTTTGCTTGTCATGGTGTTAATGACACAATACTTAGAGATGACTGTATTTTGTGTAAAGAAAGTATCAAATGCCTTATGCACATCTAATATATATATAGTTTCCATGTATTTGACTCTTTTAAACAGGTGCATTAAATATTTTGTAATTATCAAGACTTTTTAAAAGTGTAATACAAAGAAGAATGTCAAAATGTGGTGTGAGACAGAACAAAAACACACTTGACATGCTGAAGAAAAAGAGTTGAAGGTTATTTTAGTATCTGCTTAATGAATGTGAAATAAACAAATCTAAATTAGCATTTTATCTTAAAAATCGAACCCTGAGACACAAAGGCACTACAGAGGGTTGTGCGTACGGCCCAGTACATCACTGGGGCCAAGCTTCCTGCCATCTAGGACCTCTATATCA
>NW_025755836.1:0-7276 GCF_021184085.1 Oncorhynchus gorbuscha
AGGGCAGTGATACTATCCAGGCAAGTTTTATTACCATCCAGGCAGCGATACTGTCCAGAGCAGTGATACTATCCAGAAGCAGTGATACTATCCAGAGTAGTGATACTATCCAGAGTAGTGATACTAGTAGTGATACTATCCAGAGTAGTGATACTATCCAGAGTAGTGATACTATCAGAGAAACTATCCGAGTAGTGATACTATCCAGAGCAGTGATACTATCCAGAGCAGTGATACTATCCAGAGCAGTGATACTATCCAGAGCAGTGATACTATCCAGAGTAGTGATACTATCCAGAGTAGTGATACTATCCAGAGCAGTGATACTATCCAGAGCAGTGATACTATCCAGAGCAGTGATACTATCCAGAGTAGTGATACTATCCAGAGCAGTGATACTAGTAGTGATACTATCCAGAGCAGTGATACTATCCAGAGTAGTGATACTATCCAGAGCAGTGATACTATCCAGAGTAGTGATACTAGTAGTGATACTATCCAGAGTAGTGATACTAGTAGTGATACTATCCAGGGCAGTGATACTATCCAGGGCAGTGATACTATCCAGAGTAGTGATACTATCCAGAGTAGTGATACTATCCAGAGCAGTGATACTATCCAGAGTAGTGATACTAGTAGTGATACTATCCAGAGTAGTGATACTATCCAGAGCAGTGATACTAGTAGTGATACTATCCAGAGTAGTGATACTATCCAGAGTAGTGATACTATCCAGAGCAGTGATACTAGTAGTGATACTATCCAGAGCAGTGATACTAGTAGTGATACTATCCAGAGCAGTGATACTAGTAGTGATACTATCCAGAGTAGTGATACTATCCAGAGTAGTGATACTAGTAGTGATACTATCCAGAGCAGTGATACTATCCAGAGTAGTGATACTATCCAGAGCAGTGATACTATCCAGAGTAGTGATACTATCCAGAGTAGTGATACTAGTAGTGATACTATCCAGAGTAGTGATACTATCCAGAGCAGTGATACTAGTAGTGATACTATCCAGAGTAGTGATACTATCCAGAGTAGTGATACTAGTAGTGATACTATCCAGAGTAGTGATACTATCCAGAGTAGTGATACTAGTAGTGATACTATCAGAGCAGTGATACTATCCAGAGTAGTGATGCTAGTAGATACTATCAGAGTGATACTATCCAGAGTAGTGATACTATCCAGAGCAGTGATACTAATCCAGAGTAGTGATACTATCCAGAGCAGTGATACTAGTAGTGATACTATCCAGGTAGTGATACTATCAGAGCAGTGATATAGTAGTGATACTATCCAGAGTAGTGATACTAGTAGTGATACTATCCAGAGTAGTGATAATCAGGTAAGTGATTTTATCCAGAGCGGTGATACTATCCGAGTAGTGATACTATCCAGAGTAGTGATACTATCCAGAGCAGTGATACTATCCAGAGTAGTGATACTAGTAGTGATACTATCAGAGTAGTGATTACTATCCAGAGCAGTGATACTAGTAGTGATACTATCCAGAGTAGTGATACTATCCAGAGTAGTGATACTATCCAGAGCAGTGATACTGTGATACTATCCAGAGCAGTGATACTAGTAGTGATACTATCCAGTGATACTAGTAGTGATACTCCAGTAGTGATACTATCCAGTGATACTAGTAGTGATACTATCCAGAGTAGTGATACTATCCAGGTATTGATACTATCCAGGGCAGTGATACTATCCAGAGTAGTGATACTATCCAGAGCAGTGATACTATCCAGAGTAGTGATACTATCCAGAGTAGTGATACTAGTAGTGATACTATCCAGAGTAGTGATACTATCCAGAGCAGTGATACTAGTAGTGATATCATCCAGAGTAGTGATACTATCAGGCAGTGATACTAGTAGTGATACTATCCAGAGTAGTGATACTATCCAGAGCAGTGATACTAGTCAGTGATACTATCCTAGTAGTGATACTATCCAGAGTAGTGATACTAGTAGTGATACTATCCAGAGCAGTGATACTATCCAGAGCAGTGATACTATCCAGAGCAGTGATACTATCCAGAGCAGTGATACTATCCAGAGTACTAGTAGTGATACTATCCAGAGTAGTGATACTATCAGAGCAGAGTAGTGATACTATCCAGAGTAGTGATACTATCCAGAGTAGTCCAGAGCAGTGATACTATCCAGAGAGATACTATAGTGATACTATCCAGAGTAGTGATACTATCCAGAGCAGTGATACTAGACAGAGCAATGATACTATCCAGAGCAGTGATACTATAAAGGGGATACTATCCAGAGCAGTGATACTATCCAGAGTAGTGATACTATCCAGAGCAGTGATACTAGTAGTGATACTATCCAGAGTAGTGATACTATCCAGGGCAGTGATACTATCCAGTAGTGATACTATCCAGAGCAGTGATACTATCCAGAGTAGTGATACTATCCAGAGAGCAGTGATACTATCCAGAGAGCTAGTAGTGATACTATCCAGAGCAGATACAGTGATACTATCCAGAGTAGTGATACTATCCAGAGTAGTGATACTATAGTGATACTATAGTGATACTATCCAGAGTAGTGATACTATCCAGAGTAGTGATACTATAGTAGTGATACTATCCAGAGCAGTGATACTATCCAGTGAGTAGTGATACTAGTAGTGATACTATCCAGAGTAGTGATACTATCCAGAGTAGTGATACTACCCAGAGTAGTGATACTATCCAGAGCAGTGATACTAGTAGTGATACTATCCAGAGCAGTGATACTATCCAGAGTAGTGATACTATCGAAGTAGTGATACTATCCAGAGCAGTGATACTAGTAGTGATACTATCCAGAGCAGTGATACTATCCAGAGTAGTGATACTAGTAGTGATACTATCCAGAGTAGTGATACTATCCAGTAAGTGATACTATCCAGAGTAGTGATACTAGTAGTGATACTATCCAGAGTAGTGATACTACTCCAGAGTAGTGATACTATCCAGAGTAGTGATACTATCCAGCAGTGATAAAGTGATACTATCCAGAGTAGTGATACTCCAGAGTAGTGATACTGCTCCAGAGCAGTGATACTAGTAGTGATACTATCCAGAGTAGTAATACTATCCAGAGTAGTGATACTATCCAGAAAGTGATACTATCCAGAGTAGTGATACTATCCAGAGTAGTGATACTAATCCAGAAACGTGTTACTATCCAGAGCAGTGATACTAGTAGTGATACTATCCAGAGTAGTGATACTATCCAGTAGTGATACTATCCAGAAAGTGATACTAGTAGTGATACTATCAGAGCAGTGATACTATCCAGAGTAGTGATACTAGTAGTGATACTATCCAGTAGTGAACTTCCAGATACTATCCAGATTGATACTATCCAGAGTAGTGATACTATCCAGAGTAGTGATACTATCCAGAGTAGTGATACTAGTAGTGATACTATCCAGAGTAGTGATACTAGTAGTGATACATCCAGAGCAGTGATACTAGTAGTGATGCTATCCAGAGTAGTGATACTAGTAGTGATACTATCCAGAGTAGTGATACTTGTAGTGATACTATCAGAAGTAGTGATACTAGTAGTGATACTATCCCAGAGCAGTGATACTATCCAGAGTAGTGATACTAGTAGTGATACTATCCAGAGTAGTGATACTAGTAGTGATACTATCCCAGAGTAGTGATACTATCCAGAGCAGTGATACTAGTAGTGATACTATCCAGAGTAGTGATACTATCCAGTAGTGATACTATCCAGAGTAGTGATACTAGTAGTGATACTATCCAGAGTAGTGATACTGTAGTGATACTATCCAGAGTAGTGATACTATCCAGAGCAGTGATACTATCCAGAGCAGTGATACTATCCAGAGTAGTGATACTATCCAGTAGTGATACTATCCAGAGTAGTGATACTTGTAGTGATACTATCCAGAGTAGTGATACTAGTAGTGATACTATCAGAGTAGTGATAATATCCAGAGCAGTGATACTATCAGAGTAGTGATACTATCCAGAGTAGTGATACTATCCAGAGCAGTGATACTATCCAGAGTAGTGATACTAGTAGTGATACTATCCATATAGTGATAGTGATACTATCCAGAGTAGTGATACTATCCAGAGCAGTGATACTGATCCAAAGTAGTGATTCTAGTAGTGATTACTATCCAGAGTAGTGATACTAGTAGTGATACTATCCAGAGTAATGATACTAGTAGTGATACTATCGGAAGTAGTGATACTAGTAGTGATACCATCAGAGTAGTGATACTAGTAGTGATACTAGTATCTATCAACAGTGATACTATCGATGGTGATAGTGATACTATCCAGAGTAGTGATACTATCCAGAGATACTAGTAGTGATACTGAGTAGTGATACTATCCAGAGTAGTGATACTATCAGTAGTGATACTATCAGAAGCGTGATACTATCCGAGCAGTGATACTAGTGATACTATCCAGGTACTAGTAGTGATACTATCCAGAGTATGTTACTATCCAGAGCAGTGATACTAGTAGTGATACTGTCAGAAGTAGTGATACTATCCAGAGTAGTGATACTATCCAGAGTAGTGATAAGTAGTGATACTATCCAGAGCAGTGATACTATCCAGAGCAGTGATACTATCAGTAGTGATACTATCAGTGATACTGAGTGATACTAGTAGTGATACTATCAGAGTAGTGATCTATCCAGAAGTAGTGATAATATCCAGAGCAGTGATACTGGCCAGTGATACTATCCCAGTATTGTACTATCAGAGTAGTATACTATCGAGTAGTGACTACTATCCGAAGTAGTGATACTATCCCAGGTATTGACTACTGTCCAGAGTAGTGATACTATCAGAGCAGTGATACTGATACTATCGAAGTAGTGATACTATCAGAGTAGTGATACTATCCAGAGCAGTGATACTATCCAGAGCAGTGATACTAGTAGTGATACTATCCAGAGTAGTGATATTCTCCAGAGTAGTGATACTATCCAGAGCAGTGATACTATCCAGAGTAGTGATACTATCCAGAGTAGTGGTGCTGTACAGAAACCCAACCTAAAACCCCAAACAGCAAACAATGCAGGTGTAAAAGCACGGTGGCTAGGAAAAACTCCCTAGAAGGCCAAAACCTAGGAAGAAACCTAGAGAGGAACCGGGCTATGTGGGGTGGCCAGTCCTCTTCTGGCTGTGCCGGGTAGAGATTATAACAGAACATGACCAAGATGTTCAAATGTTCATAAATGACCAGCATGGTCAAATAATAATAAGGCAGAACAGTTGAAACTGGAGCAGCAGCACAGTCAGGTGGACTGGGGACAGCAAGAGCCATCATGTCAGGTAGTCCTGGGGCACGGTCCTAGGGCTCAGGTCCTCCGAGAGAGAGAAAGAAAGAGAATTAGAGAGAGCATATGTGGGGTGGCCAGTCCTCTTCTGGCTGTGCGGGTGGAGATTATAACAGAACGTGGCCAAGATGTTCAAATGTTCATAAATGACCAGCATGGTTGAATAATAGTAAGGCAGAACAGTTGAAACTGGAGCAGGAGCATGGCCAGGTGGACTGGGGACAGCAGGAGTCCTCATGTCAGGTAGTCTGGGACATGGTCCTAGGGCCCAGGCCAGTTGAAACTGGAGCAGCAGCATGGCCAGGTGGACTGGGGACAGCAAGGAGTCATCATGTCAGGTAGTCCTGGGGGCATAGTAGTGAAGTACTGAGTAGTGATACTATCGGAGTAGTGATACTATCCAGAGTAGTGATACTATCCAGAGCAGTGATACTATCCAGAGTAGTGATACTATCAGAGTAGTGATACTAGTAGTGATACTATCCAGAGTAGTGATACTAGTAGTGATGCTATCCAGAGCAGTGATACTAGGTAGTGATACTATCCAGAGTAGTGATACTATCGATAGTGATACTATCCAGAGTAGTGATACTAGTAGTGATACTATCCAGAGTAGTGATACTAGTAGTGATACTATCCGAGTAGTGATACTATCAGAGTAGTGATACTAGTAGTGATACTATCCAGAGCAGTGATACTATCCAGAGTAGTGATACTATCCAGGTAGTGATACTGGTGATACTATCAGAGTAGTGATACTAGTAGTGATACTATCCAGAGCAGTGATACTTCCAGAGTAGTGATACTATCAGAGTAGTGATACTAGTAGTGATACTATCCAGAGTAGTGATACTAGTAGTGATACTATCCAGAGTAGTGATACTAGTAGTGATACTATCCAGATGATACTAGTAGTGATACTTATCGAGTAGTGATACTAGTAGTGATACTATCCGAGAGTAGTGATACTATCCGAGTAGTGATACTAGTAGTGATACTATCCAGAGTAGTGATACTAGTAGTGATACTATCCAGAGTAGTGATACTATCCAGAGAAGTGATACTATCCAGAGTAGTGATACTAGTAGTGATACTATCCAGAGCAGTGATACTATCCAGAGCAGTGATACTATCCAGAGTAGTGATACTAGTAGTGATACTATCCAGAGCAGTGATACTAGTAGTGATACTATCCAGAGCAGTGATACTATCCAGAGCAGTGATACTATCAGTAGTGATACTATCCAGAGTAGTGATACTAGTAGTGATACTATCCAGAGTAGTGATACTATCCAGAGTAGTGATACTATCGAGTAGTGATACTATCCAGAGTAGTGATACTATCCAGAGTAGTGATACTATCAGAGTAGTGATACTATCCAGAGTAGTGATACTATCCAGAGCAGTGATACTAGTAGTGATACTATCCAGAGTAGTGATACTATCCAGAGTAGTGATACTATCAGAGTAGTGATACTATCCAGAGTAGTGATACTATCAGAGTAGTGATACTATCAGAGTAGTGATACTATCCAGAGCAGTGATACTAGTAGTGATACTATCAGAGTAGTGATACTATCCAGAGTAGTGATACTATCCAGAGTAGTGATACTATCAGAGTAGTGATACTATCAGAGTAGTGATACTATCCAGAGCAGTGATACTATCCAGAGCAGTGATACTATCCAGAGTAGTGATACTATCCAGAGCAGTGATACTAGTAGCGACACTGTAGGTAGTGATACTATCCAGGTAGTGATACTATCGAGTAGTGATACTATCCAGAGTAGTGATACTATCCAGAGCAGTGATACTATCCAGAGTAGTGATACTAGTGAGTGATACTATCCAGAGTAGTGATACTATCCAGAGTAGTGATACTATCAGAGTAGTGATACTATCCAGAGCAGTGATACTAT
>NW_025755838.1:0-7271 GCF_021184085.1 Oncorhynchus gorbuscha
GTATTTGGCATCTAGTCCCCACTGGGTTTGGGTATTTGGCATCTAGTCCCCACTGGGTTTGGGTATTTGGCATCTAGTCCCCACTGGGTTCAGGCCTTTGGCATCTAGTCCCCACTGGGTTTGGGTATTTGGCATCTAGTCCCCACTGGGTTTGGGTATTTGGCATCTAGTCCCCACTGGGTTTGGGTATTTGGCATCTAGTCCCCACTGGGTTCAGGCCTTTGGCATCTAGTCCCCACTGGGTTTGGGTATTTGGCATCTAGTCCCCACTGGGTTTGGGTATTTGGCATCTAGTCCCCACTGGGTTTGGGTATTTGGCATCTAGTCCCCACTGGGTTTGGGTATTTGGCATCTAGTCCCCACTGGGTTTGGGTATTTGGCATCTAGTCCCCACTGGGTTTGGGTATTTGGCATCTAGTCCCCACTGGGTTTGGGTATTTGGCATCTAGTCCCCACTGGATTTGGGTATTTGGCATCTAGTCCCCACTGGGTTTGGGTATTTGGCATCTAGTCCCCACTGGGTTTAGGTGTTGGCATCTGAACCCACTGGGTTCAGGCCTTTGGCATCCTAGTCCCCACTGGGTTCAAGCCTTTAACAGGTCCCCACCTGGGTTTGGTGTGGCATCTAGTCACTGGGTTTGGGTATTTGGCATCTAGTCCCCACTGGGTTTGGGTATTTGGCATCTGGTCCCACTGGGTTTGGGTATTTGGCATCTAGTCCCCACTGGGTTCAGGCCTTTGGCATCTAGTCCCCACTGGGTTCAGGCCTTTGGCATCTAGTCCCCACTGAGTACAACCTTTGACATCTAGTCCCCACTGGTACAGGCCTTTGGCATCTAGTCCCCACTGGGTACAGGCCTTTGGCATCTAGTCCCCACTGGGTTTGGGTATTTTGCTCTAGTCCCCACTGGGTTCAGGCCTTTGGCATCTAGTCCCCCACTGGGTTCAGGCCTTTGGCATCTAGTCCCCCACTGGGTTTGGGTATTTGGCATCTAGTCCCCACTGGGTTTGGGCATTTGGCATCTAGTCCCCACTGGGTTTGGGTATTTGGCATCTAGTCCCCACTGGGTTTGGGCATTTGGCATCTAGTCCCCACTGTTTAGTATTTGGCATCTAGTCCCCACTGGGTTCAGGCCTTTGGCATCTAGTCCCCACTGGGTACAGGCCTTGGCATCTAGTCCCCACTGGGTACAGGCCTTTGGGCATCTAGTCCCCACTGGTTACAGGCCTTTGGCATCTAGTCCCACTGGGCAAGGCCTTTGGCATCTAGTCCCCACTGGGTACAGGCCTTTGGCAGGCCTAGTCCCCACTGGGTACAGGCCTTTGGCATCTAGTCCCCACTGGTTCGGCCTTGGCATCCAGTCCCCCTGGGTTCAGGCCTTTGGCATCCCGTCCCCTGGGTTCAGGCCTTTGGCATCTAGTCCCCACTGGGTTCAGGCCTTTGGCATCCAGTCCCCCTGGGTACAGGCCTTTGGCATCTAGTCCCCACTGGGTTCAGGCCTTTGGCATCACAGTCCCCACTGGGTACAGGCCTTTGGCATCCAGTCCCCACTGGGTTTGGGTATTTGGCATCTAGTCCCCACTGGGTTCAGGCCTATAATCCCGTCCCCACAGGTACAGGCCTTTTGCATTACAGTTCCCACTGGTTTGAGGTTTCTTACGGACTTCCTAGGTTGGTGCTGAGTGTGCTCCAGAGGGGCACTGTTTAACTATGGTTCCCTTGAACCTGAAGTTACATAAAAACGCTTTCAAATAGTACAGCCCGATAGCAGTAAGGGCATGTCCAGCTCCTTGTGCCAAGAGCCAGATCCACTTTATCAGATGCCATGGAAATCTGCCAACTGCCATGCAGATAGATTATTTTTATTATCATGAATAAATTAATATTAAATCTGAGTTACGGAGTGGCCTGGCAATGACGACTCTGTTTCCGAGCCCAGTGTTGGAAAGTGCAGTTTGATGGCCCACCTGATTCTGTGCAGTGTTTTACATTCACTCACGGAGGGCGTCAGACTACTAGCTCTGACAGTTAAAGTCGTTATTATTGGCAATGAACTAAATACATCACGACGCATCTCCCTTTTCATTTACCATATATGTGTGTGTGATCACCTGAGCTTGAAATGTATTTCAGAGGTTTCACTCAGGTAGTTCTAAACACACTGAAGTAATATAG
The DNA here is from genome assembly GCF_021184085.1 of Oncorhynchus gorbuscha. Taxonomy (NCBI): domain Eukaryota; kingdom Metazoa; phylum Chordata; class Actinopteri; order Salmoniformes; family Salmonidae; genus Oncorhynchus; species Oncorhynchus gorbuscha. The sequence continues at coordinate 2,177 of NW_025755838.1, forward strand.
AAGTCTGTATCATGAGCCAGTAGTGAGATGCAGATCAATTGAACTACCGACCTACTGGTATGTGAGTTTGATGGGAGAAATGCCCTTGTGGGATTATGATGGTAAAACAACACTCCACTGAATTGTGTCACTACTAATGATCAGAGCATTAGGCACTACTGTAACCATAGTGATGTGATACACCACTAATCATTGTAGCCTATTTAATTGAGTGTGACCACAGATCACTTTTGGCTTCATCTGTGCTTTGTCCAATGTACCAGATCAGCAGATTTAATTATTTAAGCACTAAGGCGTCCGAAAGGGTGTGGTATATGGCCAATATATGGCCAATATATAGGTCTGTTCTGCATACAGCGCTTCGGCGTGGTATTTGGCCATATACCACAAACCCCAGAGGTGCCTTATTGCTTTTATAAACTGGTTGCCAACATAGTTAAAGAAATGTTTTGCCATACCTGTGGTATATATCTGATATATCATGGCTTTCATCCAATCAACATTCAGGCTCTAACCACCCAGTATGTCAATGTTAAGTTAGAGACTGTATCAGAATGACTGCATAGCTCCATTTTGTTTTGTAGACGGGGTTGTGGTGAAACCCATGGGTATAGAATAAAGACATGTGCATGGGGCAGTAACACAAGCTCTGCAATAGATGGCACTATTGCTTTGTGTTGATGTCATCTTAGGTTGCCAAAGTAGGAACCAAGAGTAGGAACAAAGCCCCCGTTTTAAAATCCTTGTGTAAATAACAGGGTCATGATTTTCTGTTATGAAAGCGTTGCTATAGAAATTTATAGCTGTATTCACAAAGCTTGGTGGACCATCATTGTAAATAATAATTTGTTCTTAACTGACTTGCCTATTTAAATAAAGGTTAAATAAAAAAATAAATAAATAAAAATAAATTGTGCAAAACACTACCGGTATGACATATCATTTAGCTGATTGCAAACAGTTCAGCATTCCTTTGAAATGTACTGCAAACATCTTGTTAAACATCTAAGGAGGAGGGGTCAGGTTCTGTCTGTTTGTTCACCTCTTGTTTGGCTGTTGTTTGTGTGACTCCAGTCAGTCCTGTGGGGCCGCAGAGGCCGTGTTCTCATTCCTTTCCCTGTGTAAGAGCTAGTAGAGAGTCATCTAAGATTTATGGATGTCGTGCACATGGCTGGGCTGTAGTCAAAAGCAATAAGGGCACAACGCAGCGGGATGCAGCGCTGCTCAGCTACAAATGAATTCAGAGGCATTTTTTGAGAACCACTATTCAGACAGTTCATTTGGGATGCCTGGTTGTTTTATTTAGATGAACTTGTTGTCACTGAGCTAGGAGACGGCGTATGAATGCATGCTTCTCTTGTAAGACTTTTGTGGTGTAGTGTTATGGGCTGTTCCACTATAGCTTCTCTAGCTTCAGCTCTCTTTCTCTCTTACGGGCTCATGAAACCTCATGCCATAAACAGCGTGGCTCTTACTACCCCACGTGGCCCCACTACGTGGCCCACCACGGACGACGCAGGGGGAGAAACGCCGCAGTGGACCACAACCACATCCCCATACAGCCTCATAGCTCCTGTCGTGTCTCTGACTTCTTTAATGTGATGACAGCTATTTTATCAAATCGATTACCTAACGTTTGATTCATTACGTGATTGAATTAAACCATGCAACAATTAACTTAACAACCTGGGGCACCACGGAAGAGTTAGCTTATATAGAGTGTCTATCTCCTGAATTCACTCTTAAAAGATCTGAAGATCTTTAAAATCAATAGCAGTCAATCAGTCATTAATTATTCTACTGTCTATCAGTCTCACCTGAACGTCGTATAATTATCTGCACGAACCCAGCCTTTACTATGAATCATCCATACACAAATTGGCTCAATTATTTATTTACTAACTAAATAAACAATTACAGAATGTACAATACATAATAACATTATACAGTACATACCGTCCCTAGTAGACTTGACAAAAACAGTTTGGTTATAACACAATAGATTCAGAGAGGAAATTGAGGGGGTTGGAAGAAATACTAAGGAATGGGTCTCTATCAGATATGAGAAGCTACAGAAATACATATGCCACTAATCAAATCAAATGAAAGTTTATTTGTCATGTGCGCCGAATACAACAGGTGTAGTGAAATACTTACTTACAGGCTTCAACCAACAGTGCAATTTATTTTTTTTAAAGAAGGTATTAGGTGAACAATAGATAAGTAAAGAAATAAAAACAACAGTAAAGAGACAGTGAAAATAACAGTAGCGAGGCTATACAGTAGCAAGGATAACAGTAGCGAGGCTATATACAGTAGCAAGGATAACAGTAGCGAGGCTATATACAGGCACAGGTTAGTCGGGCTGATTGAGGTATATGTACACGTAGATATGGTTAAAGTGAATATGCATATATGATAAACAGAGAGCAGCAATAGAGTAAAATAGGGGTTGACAGGTGGTGGGTGGCGGGACACATTGCAGACAGCCCGGGTAGCCAATGCGGGGGCACTGGTTGGTCGGGCTAATTGAGGTAGTATGTACATGAATGTAAAAGATAAAGTTACTATGCATATATGATAAACAGAGAGTAGCAGCAGCGTAAAATAGGGGTTGATGGGGGCACACAATGCAAATAGTCCAGGTATTACCACGTATTTGATTACCTATTCAGAGTCTTATGGCTTGGGGTTAAAAACTGTTGAGAAGGCTTTTCGTCATTGTTGCTGATCAGGCCTACCACTGTTGTGTCGTCTGCAAACTTAATGATGGTGTTTGCTGTGCCTTGCTGTGTAGTCGTGGGTGAACAAGGAGTACAGGAGGTGACTGAGCATGCACCCCTGAGGGACTCCAGTGTTGAGGATCAGCGTGGCAGATGTGTTGCTACCTACCGTCACCAGCTGGGGGCAGCCCTTCCAAGTCCTTTCTCACCAACGATCGCTCGTTCGGAGAAAGGTAATGCATTGTATTTACGTGACGCTGGCTTTGATAGTTGAGCTGGCAGTGTGAGGCTCTGGTTTGCCCAGTCGAGGTCACCATTGTCCTTTGTAGATTCTTCCGGGTCGTTGTGGAGTGAGATGTTGTGGTTTTCTGCGTCGGTCAATGTTCTTTCTAGATTTGCTACTTTTCCAGCTGCAGTCTGTTAGGCTGTAATCTAATCTACCCACTTCTTCTTGAGTGATCAATGGTTCAGAGTTCATACCATTTTAGGTAGGGTGCAAGCGCTCACGTTTTATGGCCTGTAGAGTTGAAATTAGAATTAGCCCTTTAGGAACTGAGGTGACTTTCCTTCATTGGGGCTTTTTTTTTCGAGTGGAAAGGGAGTTGGTTCATCTTTTTCCAACCAATGTCTAATCACTTCGGCGGAGCCACTGACTGGGCGCACGTTACCATAAAACAAAGAACTTTTCATTTTAGAAGACTAAATCACATTGTTATCTTGACTAAAGAATTCTTATACTTCCTCAAACATTTTATCCAACATTCAGATGCAAGCTTCAAAACTGAGGAACCTGTATAAACAGAGTTAGGGTAATGTGGCTGTATTGTCTTTCATGAGGTCACAAACGGACAAGGTCGCCACCAACTGTTTCCAGATTCTCTAAATTTGGAATAATATTTAATTCCCCAATTCTGGGATGTAGTAGAATTGTGTGGGAGAGTCCCTTTGTCTTACTGTGAAACTCTCTCCATACTGCATGGTCAGGGAGAGAAGAGTCTCTGCACAGAATTGATGACATTGTTGTTAAAGTCATAAAACTGCCCCTTCCTGACAGGAGAGGGGGGCTCTCATCTCTGCTAGAGGGCTAGCGTCATGACACCCCACACTGACTCCCAACACAAGGAGAGGTCCATTAACTCTAACCCTTTAGCTCCTCACTCCCAGCTCTACCACTGACTCCCAACACAAGGAGAGGCCCATTAACTCTAACCCTTTAGCTCCTCACTCCCAGCTCTACCACTGACTCCCAACACAAGGAGAGGCCCATTAACTCCTAACCCTTTAGCTCCTCACTCCCAGCTCTACCACTGACTCCCAACACAGGAGAGGCCCATTAACTCTAACCCTTTAGCTCCTCACCCCAGCTCTACCACTGACTCCCAACACAAGGAGAGGCCCATTAACTCTAACCCTTTAGCTCCTCACTCCCAGCTCTACCACTGACTCCCAACACAAGGAGAGGCCCATTAACTCTAACCCTTTAGCTCCCTCACTCCCAGCTCTACCACTGACTCCCAACACAAGGAGAGGCCCATTAACTCCTAACCCTTTAGCTCCTCCTCCCAGCTCTACCACTGACTCCCAACACAAGGAGGCCATTAACTCTAACCCTTTAGCTCCTCACTCCCAGCTCTACCACTGACTCCCAACACAAGGAGAGGTATTAACTCTAACCCTTTAGCTCCTCCACTCCCAGCTCTACCACTGACTCCCAGCACAAGGAGAGGCCCATTAACTCTAGCCCTTTAGCTCCTCCTCCCCAGCTCTACCACTGACTCCCAACACAAGGAGAGGCCCATTAACTCTAACCCTTTGGCTCCTCACTCCCCAGCTCTACCACTGACTCCCAACACAAGGAGGCCCATTAACTCCTAACCCTTTAGCTCCTCACTCCCAGCTCTCTACCACTGACTCCCAACACAGGAGGCCCATTAACTCTAACCCTTTAGCTCCTCACTCCCAGCTCTACCACTGACTCCCAACACAAGGAGAGGCACGCTAACTCTAACCCTTTAGCTCCTCCTCCCCAGCTCTACCACTGACTCCCAACACAAGGAGAGGCCCATTAACTCTAACCCTTTAGCTCCTCACTCCCAGCTCTACCACTGACTCCCAACACAAGGAGAGGCCCATTAACTCTAACCCTTTAGCTCCTCACTCCCAGCTCTACCACTGACTCCCAACACAAGGAGAGGCCCATTAACTCTAACCCTTTAGCTCCTCACTCCCAGCTCTACCACTGACTCCCAACACAAGGAGAGGCCCATTAACTCTAACCCTTTAGCTCCTCACTCCCAGCTCTACCACTGACTCCCCAACACAAGGAGAGGCCCATTAACTCTAACCCTTTAGCTCCTCACTCCCAGCTCTAC
>NW_025755839.1:0-7271 GCF_021184085.1 Oncorhynchus gorbuscha
TAGAGAGAACTATGGTTAGGAACAGAAGCAGTAAGAGATAGAGGAGAGAGAGAGAACTATGGTTAGGAACAGAAGACACAGTCCAGTAAGATAGAGGGAGAGTTAGAGAGGAGAGAACTATGGTTAGGGAACAGAAAGACACAGTCAGTAAGATAGAGGGAGAGTTAGAGAGAGAACTATGGTTAGGAACAGAAGACACAGTCAGTAAGATAGAGGGAGAGTTAAGAGAACTATGGTTAGAAACAGAAGACACAGTCAGTAAGATAGAGGAGAGTTAGAGAACTATGGTTAGGAACAGAAGACACAGTCAGTAAGATAGGAGGGAGAGTTAGAGAGAGAGAACTATGGTTGGGAAAACAGAAGACATAGTCAGTAAGATAGAGGGAGAGTTAGAGAGAGAACTATGGTTAGAACAGAAGACACAGTCAGTAAGATAGAGGAGAGTTAGAGAGAGAACTATGGTTAGGAACAGAAGACACAGTCCAGTAAGATAGAGGGGAGTTAGAGAGAGAACTAAAGTTAGGAACAGAAGACACAGTCAGTAAGATAGAGGGAGAGTTAGAGAGAACAAAAAGGATAGATGGTTAGGAACAGAACACAGTCAATAAGATAGAGGCACAAGATAGAGGGAGAAGAGAACTATGGTTAGGAACAGAAGACACAGTCAGTAAGATAGAGGGAGAGTTAGAGAACTATGGTTAGGAACAGAAGACACAGTCAGTAAGATAGAGGGAAGAGTTAGAGAGAGAACTATGGTTAGGAACAGAAGACACAGTCAGTAAGATAGAGGGAGAGTTAGAGAACTATGGAGAACAGAGAACTATGGTTATGGGAACAGAAGACACAGTCAGTAAGATAGAGGGAGAGTTAGAGAGAGAACTATGGTTAGGAACAGAAGACACAGTCAGTAAGTAAGATAGATGGTTGGGAACAGAAGACACAGTCAGAGGAGAGTTAGAGAACTATGGTTAGGAACAGAAGACACAGTCAGTAAGATAGAGGGAGAGTTAGAGAACTAGAGAGAACTATGGTTAGGAACAGAAGACACAGTCAGTAAGATAGGAGGGAGAGTTAGAGAGTTAGAGAACTATGGTTAGAACTATGGTTAGAGGAGACAGAAGACACAGAGAACAGAACAGAAGACACAGTCAGTAAGATAGAGGGAGAGTTAGAGAACTATGGTTGGGAACAGAAGACACAGTCAGTAAGATAGAGGGAGAGTTAGAGAACTATGGTTGGGAACAGAAGACACAGTCAGTAAGATAGAGGGAGAGTTAGAGAGAACTATGGTTAGGAACAGAAGACACAGTCAGTAAGATAGAGGAGAGTTAGAGAACTATGGTTAAAGGAGAGTCAGTAAGATGGTTAGGAACTATGGTTAGGAACAGAAGACACAGTCAGTAAGATAGAGGGAGAGTTAGAGAGAGAACTATGGTTAGGAACAGAAGACACAGTCAGTAAGATAGAGGGAGAGTTAGAGAGAGAGAACTATGGTTAGGAACAGAAGACACAGTCAGTAAGATAGAGGGAGAGTTAGAGAGAGAGAACTATGGTTAGGAACAGAAGACACAGTCAGTAAGATAGAGGGAGAGTTAGAGAGAGAGAACTATGGTTAGGAACAGAAGACACAGTCAGTAAGATAGAGGAGAGTTAGAGAGAGAACTATGGTTAGGAACAGAAGACACAGTAAGATAGAGGGAGAGTTAGAGAAAGATAGTTAGGGAGAGTAAGATAGAGAGAGAGAACTATGGTTAGGAACAGAAGACACAGTCAGTAAGATAGAGGGAGAGTTAGAGAGAGAGAACTATGGTTAGGAACAGAAGACACAGTCAGTAAGATAGAGGAGAGTTAGAGAGAGAGAACTATGGTTAGGAACAGAAGACACAGTCAGTAAGATAGAGGGAGAGTTAGAGAACTATGGTTAGGAACAGAAGACACAGTCAGTAAGATAGAGGGAGTTAGAGAGAGAACTATGGTTAGGAACAGAAGACACAGTCAGTAAGATAGAGGGAGAGTTAGAGAGAGAACTATGGTTAGGAACAGAAGACACAGTCAGTAAGATAGAGGGAGAGTTAGAGAGAGAACTATGGTTAGGAACAGAAGACACAGTCAGTAAGATAGAGGGAGTTAGAGAGAGAACTATGGTTAGGAACAGAAGACACAGTCAGTAAGATAGAGAGGAGAGTTAGAGAGAGAACTATGGTTAGGAACAGAAGACACAGTCAGTAAGATAGAGGGAGAGTTAGAGAGAACTATGGTTAGGAACAGAAGACACAGTCAGTAAGATAGAGGGAGAGTTAGAGAGAGAGAACTATGGTTAGGAACAGAAGACACAGTCAGTAAGATAGAGGAGAGTTAGAGAGAGAACTATGGTTAGGAACAGAAAGACACAGTCAGTAAGATAGAGGAGAGTTAGAGAGAGAACTATGGTTAGGAACAGAAGACACAGTCAGTAAGATAGAGGGAGAGTTAGAGAGAGAGAACTATGGTTAGGAACAGAAGACACAGTCAGTAAGATAGAGGGAGAGTTAGAGAGAGAACTATGGTTAGGAACAGAAGACACAGTCAGTAAGATAGAGGGAGAGTTAGAGAGAGAGAACTATGGTTAGGAACAGAAGACACAGTCAGTAAGATAGAGGGAGAGTTAGAGAGAGAACTATGGTTAGGAACAGAAGACACAGTCAGTAAGATAGAGGGAGTTAGAGAGAGAGAACTATGGTTGGGAACAGAAGACAGTCAGTAAGATAGAGGGAGAGTTAGAGAGAGAGAACTATGGTTAGGAACAGAAGACACAGTCAGTAAGATAGAGGGAGAGTTAGAGAGAGAACTATGGTTAGGAACAGAAGACACAGTCAGTAAGATAGAGGGAGAGTTAGAGAGAGAGAACTATGGTTAGGAACAGAAGACACAGTCAGTAAGATAGAGGGAGAGTTAGAGAACTATGGTTAGGAACAGAAGACACAGTCAGTAAGATAGAGGGAGAGTTAGAGAGAGAGAACTATGGTTAGGAACAGAAGACACAGTCAGTAAGATAGAGGGAGAGTTAGAGAGAGAACTATGGTTAGGAACAGAAGACACAGTCAGTAAGATAGAGGGAGAGTTAGAGAGAGAACTATGGTTAGGAACAGAAGACACAGTCAGTAAGATAGAGGGAGAGTTAGAGAGAGAACTATGGTTAGGAACAGAAGACACAGTCAGTAAGATAGAGGAGAGTTAGAGAGAGAACTATGGTTAGGAACAGAAGACACAGTCAGTAAGATAGAGGGAGAGTTAGAGAGAGAACTATGGTTAGGAACAGAAGACACAGTCAGTAAGATAGAGGGAGAGTTAGAGAGAGAACTATGGTTAGGAACAGAAGACACAGTCAGTAAGATAGAGGGAGAGTTAGAGAGAGAACTATGGTTAGGAACAGAAGACACAGTCAGTAAGATAGAGGGAGAGTTAGAGAGAGAACTATGGTTAGGAACAGAAGACACAGTCAGTAAGATAGAGGGAGAGTTAGAGAGAGAACTATGGTTAGGAACAGAAGACACAGTCAGTAAGATAGAGGGAGAGTTAAACAGAAGAGAGAGAGAACTATGGTTAGGAACAGAAGACACAGTCAGTAAGATAGAGGGAGAGTTAGAGAGAGAACTATGGTTGGGAACAGAGAACTATAAGGTTAGGAACAGAAGACACAGTCAGGAAAGAGACACAGTCAGTAAGATAGGGAGAGTTAGAGAGAGAGAACTATGGTTAGGAACAGAAGACACAGTCAGTAAGATAGAGGGAGAGTTAGAGAGAGAACTATGGTTAGGAACAGAAGACACAGTCAGTAAGATAGAGGGAGAGTTAGAGAGAGAGAACTATGGTTAGGAACAGAAGACACAGTCAGTAAGATAGAGGGAGAGTTAGAGAGAGAGAGAACTATGGTTAGGAACAGAAGACACAGTCAGTAAGATAGAGGGAGAGTTAGAGAGAGAGAACTATGGTTAGGAACAGAAGACACAGTCAGTAAGATAGAGGGAGAGTTAGAGAGAGAGAACTATGGTTAGGAACAGAAGACACAGTCAGTAAGATAGAGGGAGAGTTAGAGAGAGAGAACTATGGTTAGGAACAGAAGACACAGTCAGTAAGATAGAGGAGAGTTAGAGAGAGAGAACTATGGTTAGGAACAGAAGACACAGTCAGTAAGATAGAGGGAGAGTTAGAGAGAGAGAACTATGGTTAGGAACAGAAGACACAGTCAGTAAGATAGAGGGAGAGTTAGAGAGAGAACTATGGTTAGGAACAGAAGACACAGTCAGTAAGATAGAGGGAGAGAGAGAGAGAACTATGGTTAGGAACAGAAGACACAGTCAGTAAGATAGAGGAGAGTTAGAGAGAACTATGGTTAGGAACAGAAGACACAGTCAGTAAGATAGAGGGAGAGTTAGAGAGAGAACTATGGTTAGGAACAGAAGACACAGTCAGTAAGATAGAGGGAGAGTTAGAGAACTATGGTTAGGAACAGAAGACACAGTCAGTAAGATAGAGGGAGAGTTAGAGAGAGAACTATGGTTAGGAACAGAAGACACAGTCAGTAAGATAGAGGGAGAGTTAGAGAGAGAACTATGGTTAGGAACAGAAGACACAGTCAGTAAGATAGAGGGAGAGTTAGAGAGAGAACTATGGTTAGGAACAGAAGACACAGTCAGTAAGATAGAGGGAGAGTTAGAGAACTATGGTTGGGAACAGAAGACACAGTCAGTAAGATAGAGGAGAGTTAGAGAACTAGAGAACTATGGTTAGGAACAGAAGACACAGTCAGTAAGATAGAGGGAGAGTTAGAGAGAACTATGGTTAGGAACAGAAGACACAGTCAGTAAGATAGAGGGAGAGTTAGAGAGAGAACTATGGTTAGGAACAGAAGACACAGTCAGTAAGATGGTTAGGAACAGAAGACACAGTCAGTAAGATAGAGGGAGAGTTAGAGAGAGAACTATGGTTAGGAACAGAAGACACAGTCAGTAAGATAGAGGGAGAGTTAGAGAGAGAACTATGGTTAGGAACAGAAGACACAGTCAGTAAGATAGAGGGAGAGTTAGAGAGAGAGAACTATGGTTAGGAACAGAAGACACAGTCAGTAAGATAGAGGGAGAGTTAGAGAGAACTATGGTTAGGAACAGAAGACACAGTCAGTAAGATAGAGGGAGAGTTAGAGAGAGAACTATGGTTAGGAACAGAAGACACAGTCAGTAAGATAGAGGAGAGTTAGAGAGAGAACTATGGTTAGGAACAGAAGACACAGTCAGTAAGATAGAGGAGAGTTAGAGAGAGAGAACTATGGTTGGGAACAGAAGACACAGTCAGTAAGATAGAGGGAGAGTTAGAGAGAGAGAACTATGGTTAGGAACAGAAGACACAGTCAGTAAGATAGAGGAGAGTTAGATGGTTAGAGAGAACTATGGTTAGGAACAGAAGACACAGTCAGTAAGATAGAGGAGAGTTAGAGAGAGAGAACTATGGTTAGGAACAGAAGACACAGTCAGTAAGATAGAGGGAGAGTTAGAGAGAGAACTATGGTTAGGAACAGAAGACACAGTCAGTAAGATAGAGGGAGAGTTAGAGAGAGAACTATGGTTAGGAACAGAAGACACAGTCAGATAAGATATGGAGGGAGAGTTAGAGAGAGAGAGAACTATGGTTAGGAACAGAAGACACAGTCAGTAAGATAGAGGGAGAGTTAGAGAGAGAACTATGGTTAGGAACAGAAGACACAGTCAGTTAAGACTAGTTAGGAACAGAAGAGTCAGTTAGTTAGAGAGAGAACTATGGTTAGGAACAGAAGACACAGTCAGTAAGATAGAGGGAGAGTTAGAGAGAGAACTATGGTTAGGAACAGAAGACACAGTCAGTAAGATAGAGGGAGAGTTAGAGAACTATGGTTAGGAACAGAAGACACAGTCAGTAAGATAGAGGGAGAGTTAGAGAGAGAGAGAGAGAACTAAGATGGAGGGAGAGTTAGAGAAGGTTAGGAACAGAAGACACAGTCAGTAAGATAGAGGGAGAGTTAGAGAGAGAGAACTATGGTTAGGAACAGAAGACACAGTCAGTAAGATAGAGGGAGAGTTAGAGAGAAACTATGGTTAGGAACAGAAGACACAGTCAGTAAGATAGAGGAGAGTTAGGAACAGAGAGAACTATGGTTATGAACAGAAGACACAGTCAGTAAGATAGAGGGAGAGTTAGAGAGAGAGAACTATGGTTAGGAACAGAAGACACAGTCAGTAAGATAGGAGGGAGAGAGTTAGGAGAGAGAACTAAGATAGAGGGAGAGTTAGAGAAAACTATGGTTAGGAAGACACAGTCAGTCAGTAAGATAGAGAACAGGAGAGTTAGAGGGAGAGTTAGAGAACTATGGTTAGGAACAGAAGACACAGTCAGTAAGATAGAGGGAGAGTTAGAGAGAGAGAACTATGGTTAGGAACAGAAGACACAGTCAGTAAGATAGAGGGAGAGTTAGAGAGAGAGAACTATGGTTAGGAACAGAAGACACAGTCAGTAAGATAGAGGGAGAGTTAGAGAGAGAGAACTATGGTTAGGAACAGAAGACACAGTCAGTAAGATAGAGGGAGAGTTAGAGAGAACTATGGTTAGGAACAGAAGAAGTCAGTAAGATGGTTAGAGAACTATGGTTAGGAACAAGACACAGTCAGTAAGATAGAGGGAGAGTTAGAGAGAGAGAACTATGGTTAGGAACAGAAGACACAGTCAAGTAAGATAGAGGGAGACACAATCAGTTAGAGAGTTAGAGAACTATGGTTGGGAACAGAAGACACAGTCAGTAAGATAGAGGGAGAGTTAGAGAGAGAACATAGTTGGGAACAGAAGACACAGTCAGTAAGATAGAGGGAAGTTAGAGAGAATATGGTTAGGGAACAGAAGACACAGTCAGTAAGATAGAGGAGAGTTAGAGAGAGAGAGAACTATAGTTAGGAACAGAAGGAACGTCAAGATGGAAGTTAGAGAGAGAACTCTGGTTAGAACAGAAATTTTAGTCAGTAAGATGAGGAGGGAGTTAGAGAGAGAGAACTATGGTTGGGAACAGAGGGCAGTCAGTAAGATGAGGAGAGTTAGAGAGAGAGAACTATGGTTAGGAACAGAAGACACAGTCAGTAAGATAGAGGGAGAGTTAGAGAGAACTATGGTTGGGAACAGAAGACACAGTCAGTAAGATAGAGGAGAGAGTTAGAGAGAGAGAACTATGGTTAGGAACAGAAGACACAGTCATGTAAGATAGGAGGGAGAGT
>NW_025755840.1:0-7266 GCF_021184085.1 Oncorhynchus gorbuscha
ATAAACTACTCTGAGTTCCAAAAGTATTGGGACTGACACCGGTGGTTTTGCGTCTGTACTCCAGCACTTTGGCTTTAAAATGTCAGCTTTAATTTTAGGTTATTTTCATCCATATCGGGTGAACATGTCCTCAACTGGCAGCTTCATTAAATAGTACCTGCAAAACACCCGTCCTCAACGTCAACAGTGAAGAGGCGACCCGAGATGCTGGCTTTCTAGGCAGAGTTGCAAAGAAAAAGCCATATCTCAGACTGGCCAAAGAAAGAAAAGATTAAAATGGGCAAAAGAACACAGACACTGGACAGAGGAACTCTGCCTAGAAGGCCAGCATCCCGGAGTCACATCTTCACTGTGTTGTTGAGACGGGTGTTTTGCAGGTACTATTTAATGAAGCTGCCAGTTGAGGACTTCCAGAGGCGTCTGTTTCTGAAACTAGACACTCTAATGTACTTGTCCTCTTGCTCAGTTGTGCACCGCCTCCCAATCCCCCTTTCTATTCTGGTTAGAGACAGTTTGCGCTGTTCTGTGAAGGGCAGTAGTGCAGTGTTGTATGAGATCTTCAGTTTCTTGGCAATTTCTCACATGGAATAGCCTTCATTCAGATCAAGAATAGAATGATGAGTTTCAGAAGAAAGGCTTTTGTTTCTTGCTATTTTGAGCCTGTAATCGAACCCACAAATGCTGATGCTCCAGATACTCAACAAGTCTAAAGAAGGACAGTTTTATTGCTTCTTTAATCAGGACATCAATTTTCAGCTGTGCTAACATAATTGCAAAAGGGATCAATTAGTCTTAAACTTGGATTCGATTGGATAAACTTGGATTCGCTAACACAACGTGCCATTGGAACACATTAGTGATGGTTGCTGATAATGGGCCTCTGTACGCCTTTGTAGATATTCCATTCAAAATCTGCCGTTTTTCCTAGCTACAATATTCGTTTACAACATTAACAATATCTACACTGTATTTCTGATCAATTTGATGTTATTTTAATGGACACGAAATGTGCTTTTCTTTCAAAAACAAGGACATTTCTAAGTGACCCCAAACTTTTGAACAGTAGTGTATGGTGTAGTGTATGAACTGTAGCTGTTTGTTATAGGACCAAAAAGATTGGATAAATCTCTGTGTTGGATAGATAACTCTTCGTGTTGTTGTTTGTTTAGTGTTTTCCAATTTTGCCAAAAGTGACTAGAGTCTATAGATTCTTCAATTATATTGAGCTGATTTCTGATGTTTTTTCCCATTGTGTATTCATTTCTGTATTGTTTTAGTGATTCACCATAGTGAAGACACAGGCTCAGGTTTTCTGGGTCTCTATGTTTTTGGTTGGATAGGTTTTCTGAATTTCTTTCTTAGGTTTTTACATTCTTCATCAAACCATTTGTCAATGTGGTTGATTTTCTTAAGTTTTCTGGTTGAAAGTTTTAGATTTGAGAGGACAAATATAGTGTTTAGGTTTTCTACTGCTAAGTTTACACCTTCACTATTACAGTGAAACGTTTTGTCCAGGAAGTTGTCTGAAAGGGATTGAATTTATTGTTACCTAATTGTTTATTGGTAGGTTTCCACACTACTTTCCTTCTATCTATAGCATTTCCTAATATTACTCAGTTCCTTTGGTTTTGATGCCTCATGATTGAGTATTGCTCTGTTCAAGTAGACTGTGATTTTGCTGTGATCTGATAGGGGTGTCAGTGGACTGACTGTGAACGCTCTGAGAGACTCTGGGTAGAGGTTAGTGATAAAGTAGTGTACAGTACTAATGCCAAGAGATGAGCTATAGGTGTACCTACAGTAGGATTCCCCTCGAAGCCTACCATTGACTATTTACAGTGGTGTAAAGTACTTAAGGAGTCCCTTCGAAGCCTACCATTGACTATTTACAGTGGTGTAGAGTACTTAATGAGTCCCTTCGAAGCCTACCATTGACTATTTACAGTGGTGTAAAGTACTTAAGGAGTCCCCTCGAAGCCTACCATTGACTATTTACAGTGGTGTAAAGTACTTAAGGAGTCCCTTCGAAGCCTACCATTGACTATTTACAGTGGTGTAAAGTACTTAAGGAGTCCCTTTGAAGCCTACCATTGACTATTTACAGTGGTGTAAAGTACTTAAGGAGTCCCCTCGAAGCCTGCCATTGACTATTTACAGTGGTGTAAAGTACTTAAGGAGTCCCTTCGAAGCCTACCATTGACTATTTACAGTGGTGTAAAGTACTTAAGGAGTCCCTTCGAAGCCTGCCATTGACTATTTACAGTGGTGTAAAGTACTTAAGGAGTCCCTTCGAAGCCTGCCATGGACTATTTACAGTGGTGTAAAGTACTTAAGGAGTCCCTTCGAAGCCTGCCATGGACTATTTACAGTGGTGTAAAGTACTTAAGCAGTCCCTTCGAAGCCTGCCATTGACTATTTACAGTGGTGTAAAGTACTTAAGGAGTCCCTTCGAAGCCTACCATTGACTATTCACAGTGGTGTAAAGTACTTAAGGAGTCCCTTCGAAGCCTGCCATGGACTATTTACAGTGGTGTAAAGTACTTAAGGAGTCCCTTCGAAGCCTGCCATGGACTATTTACAGTGGTGTAAAGTACTTAAGCAGTCCCTTCGAAGCCTGCCATTGACTATTTACAGTGGTGTAAAGTACTTAAGGAGTCCCTTCGAAGCCTACCATTGACTATTTACAGTGGTGTAAAGTACTTAAGGAGTCCCTTCGAAGCCTACCATTGACTATTCACAGTGGTGTAAAGTACTTAAGGAGTCCCTTCGAAGCCTGCCATGGACTATTTACAGTGGTGTAAAGTACTTAAGGAGTCCCTTCGAAGCCTACCATTGACTATTTACAGTGGTGTAAAGTACTTAAGGAGTCCCTTCGAAGCCTACCATTGACTATTTACAGTGGTGTAAAGTACTTAAGGAGTCCCTTCGAAGCCTACCATTGACTATTTACAGTGGTGTAAAGTACTTAAGGAGTCCCTTCGAAGCCTGCCATGGACTATTTACAGTGGTGTAAAGTACTTAAGGAGTCCCTTCGAAGCCTACCATTGACTATTTACATTTACATTACATTTAAGTCATTTAGCAGACGCTCTTATCCAGAGCGACTTACAAATTGGTAAATGACTATTGTAGTTGGAAATGGCAGATTTGTTATGGAATATCTACATTGGCCGTACAGAGGCCCATTATCAGCAACCATCACTCCCGTATTCCAATGGCACGTTGTGTTAGCTAATCCAAGTTTATCATTTTAAAAGGCTAATTGATCATTAGAAAACCCTTTTGCAATTATGTTAGCACAGCTAAAAACTGTTCTTATGATTATAGAGGCAATAAAACTGTCCTTCTTTAGACTAGTTGAGTATCCAGAGCATCAGCATTTGTGGGTTCGTTTGCAGGCTCAAAATGGCCAGAAACAAAGACCTTTCTTCTGAAACTCATCAGTCTATTCTTGTTCTGAGAAATGAAGGCTATTCCATGCGAGAAATTGCCAAGAAACTGAAGATCTCGATAACGCTGTGCACTACTCCCTTCACAGAACAGCGCAAATGGTCTCTAACCAGAATAGAAATAGGAGTGGGAGGCCCCGGTGCACAACTGAGCAAAAGGACAAGTACATTAGAGTGTCTAGTTTGACAAACAGACACCTCACAAGTCCTCAACTGGCAGCTTTATTAAATAGTATCCTCAAAACACAAGTCTCAACATCAACAGTGAAGAGGTGACTCTGGGATGTGGCCTTCTAGGCAGAGTTGTGAAGAAAAAGCCATATTACATTTACATTTAAGTCATTTAGCAGACGCTCTTATCCAGAGCGACTTACAAATTGGTGCATTCACCTTATGACATCCAGTGGAACAGCCACTTTACAATAGTGCATCTAAATATTTTAAGGGGGGAGGGGGGTGAGAAGGATTACTTTATCCTATCCTAAGTATTCCTTAAAGAGGTGGGGTTTCAGGTGTCTCCGGAAGGTGGTGATTGACTCCGCTGTCCTGGCGTCGTGAGGGAGTTTGTTCCACCATTGGGGAGCCAGAGCAGCGAACAGTTTTGACTGGGCTGAGCGGGAACTGTACTTCCTCAGTGGTAGGGAGACGAGCAGGCCAGAGGTGGATGAACGCAGTGCCTTATTTGGGTGTAGGGCCTGATCAGAGCCTGGAGGTACTGAGGTGCCGTTCCCCTCACAGCTCCGTAGGCAAGCACCATGGTCTTGTAGCGGATGCGAGCTTCAACTGGAAGCCAGTGGAGAGAGCGGAGGAGCGGGGTGACGTGAGAGAACTTGGGAAGGTTGAACACTAGACGGGCTGCGGCGTTCTGGATGAGTTGTAGGGGTTTAATGGCACAGGCAGGGAGCCCAGCCAACAGCGAGTTGCAGTAATCCAGACGGGAGATGACAAGTGCCTGGATTAGACCTGCGCCGCTTCCTGTGTGAGGCAGGGTCGTACTCTGGGATGTTGTAGAGCATGAACCTACAGGAACGTGCCACCGTCTTGATGTTAGTTGAGAACGACAGGGTGTTGTCCAGGATCACACCAAGGTTCTTAGCGCTCTGGGAGGAGGACACAATGGAGTTGTCAACCGTGATGGCGAGATCATGGAACGGGCAGTCCTTCCCCGGGAGGAAGAGCAGCTCCGTCTTGCCGGTTCAGCTGAGGTGGTGATCCGTCATCCACACTGATATGTCTGCCAGACATGCAGAGATGCGATTCGCCACCTGGTCATCAGAAGGGGGAAAGGAGAAGATTAATTGTGTGTCGTCTGCATAGCAATGATAGGAGAGACCATGTGAGGTTATGACAGAGCCAAGTGACTTGGTGTATAGCGAGAATAGGAGAGGGCCTAGAACAGAGCCCTGGGGGACACCAGTGGTGAGAGCGCGTGGTGAGGAGACAGATTCTCGCCACGCCACCTGGTAGGAGCGACCTGTCAGGTAGGACGCAATCCAAGCGTGGGCCGCCAGAGATGCCCAACTCGGAGAGGGTGGAGAGGAGGATCTGATGGTTCACAGTATCGAAGGCAGCCGATAGGTCTAGAAGGATGAGAGCAGAGGAGAGAGAGTTAGCTTTAGCGGTGCGGAGCGCCTCCGTGATACAGAGAAGAGCAGTCTCAGTTGAATGACTAGTCTTGAAACCTGACTGATTTGGATCAAGCAGGTCATTCTGAGAGAGATAGCGGGAGAGCTGACCAAGGACGGCACGTTCAAGAGTTTTGGAGAAAAGAAAGAAGGGATACTGGTCTGTAGTTGTTAACATCGGAGGATCGAGTGTAGGTTTTTTCAGAAGGGGTGCAACTCTCGCTCTCTTGAAGACGGAAGAGACGAGGCCAGCGGTCAGGATAAGTTGATGAGCGAGGTGAGGTAAGGGAGAAGGCTCGGAAATGGTCTGGAGAAGAGAGGAGGGGATAGGGTCGAGCGGGCAGGTTGTTGGGCGGCCGGCCGTCACAAGACGCGAGATTTCATCTGGAGAGAGAGGGGAGAAAGAGGTCAGAGCACAGGGTAGGGCAGTGAGCAGAACTAGCAGTGTCGGACTTAGCAAACGAGGATCGGATGTCGTCGACCTTCTTTTCAAAATGGTTGACGAAGTCATCTGCAGAGAGGGGAGGAGGAGGGGGAGGGGGAGGAGGATTCAGGAGGGAGGAGAAGGTGGCAAAGAGCTTCCTAGGGTTAGAGGCAGATGCTTGAAATTTAGAGTGGTAGAAAGTGGTTTTAGCAGCAGAGACAGAGGAGGAAAATGTAGAGAGGAGGGAGCGAAAGGATGCCAGGTCCGCAGGAGGCGAGATTTTCCTCCATTTCCGCTCGCTGCCCGGAGCCCTGTTCTGTGAGCTCGCAATGAGTCGTCAAGCCATGGAGCGGGAGGGGAGGACCGAGCCGGCCTGGAAGATAGGGGACATAGAGAGTCAAAGGATGCAGAAAGGGAGGAGAGGAGCGTTGAGGAGGCAGAATCAGGAGATAGGTTGGAGAAGGTTTGAGCAGAGGGAAGAGATGATAGGATGGAAGAGGAGAGAGTAGCGGGGGAGAGAGAGCGAAGGTTGGGACGGCGCGATACCATCCGAGTAGGGGCAGTGAAGTGTTGGATGAGAGCGAGAGGGAAAAGGATACAAGGTAGTGGTCGGAGACTTGGAGGGGAGTTGCAATGAGGTTAGTGGAAGAACAGCATCTAGTAAAGATGAGGTCGAGCGTATTGCCTGCCTTGTGAGTAGGGGGGAAGGTGAGAGGGTGAGGTCAAGAGGAGAGGAGTGGAAAGAAGGAGGCAGAGAGGAATGAGTCAAAGGTAGACGTGGGGAGGTTAAAGTCGCCCAGAACTGTGAGAGGTGAGCCGTCCTCAGGAAAGGAGCTTATCAATGCATCAAGCTCATTGATGAACTCTCCGAGGGGACCTGGAGGGCGATAAATGATAAGGATGTTAAGCTTGAAAGGGCTGGTAACTGTGACAGCATGAAATTCAAAGGAGGCGATAGGACAGATGGGTAAGGGAGAAAGAGAGAATGACCACTTGGGAGAGATAAGGATCCCGATGCCACCACCCCGCTGACCAGAAGCTCTCAAGCGAATGTGGGCGGACGAAGAGAGAGCAGTAGGAGTAGCATGTTATCTGTGGTGATCCATGTTTTCTGTCAGTGCCAAGAAGTCGAGACTGGAGGGGAGGCAGGTTGAGATGAACTCTGCCTTGTTGGCCGCAGATCGGCAGTTCCAGAGGCTACCGGAGACCTGGAACTCCACGTGGGTCGTGCGCGCTGGGACCTGGATTAGTGGCAGCGGCCACGCGGGGTGTGGGAGCGTTTGTATGGTATGTGCAGAGAGGAGAGAACAGGGATAGACAGACACATAGTTGACAGGCTACAGAAGAGGCTACGCTAATGCAAGGAGATTGAATGACAAGTGGACTACACGGCCTCGAATGTTCAGAAAGTTAAGCTTACTTAGCAAGAATCTTATTAGACTAAAATGATTAAAATGATACAATACTGCTGAAGTAGGCTAGCTGGCAGTGGCTGCGTTGTTGACTTTGTAGGCTAGCTGGCAGTGGTTGCGTTGTTGACACTACACTAATCAAGTCGTTCCGTTGAGTGTAATAGTTTATACAGTGCTGCTATTCGGGGGCTAGCTGGCTAGCTAGCAGTGTTGATTACGTTACGTTGCGTTAAAAGAACGACAATAGCTGGCTAGCTAACCTAGAAAATCGCTCTAGACTACACAATTATCTTTGATACACAGACGGCTATGTAGCTAGCTATGTAGCTAGCTACGATCAAACAAATCAAACCGTT
>NW_025755841.1:0-7264 GCF_021184085.1 Oncorhynchus gorbuscha
CGCCATCACGGTTGACAACTCCATTGTGTCCTCCTCCCAGAGCGCTAAGAACCTTGGCATGATCCTGGACAACACCCTGTCGTTCTCAACTAACATCAAGGCGGTGGCCGTTCCTGTAGGTTCATGCTCTACAACATCCAGCGAGTACGACCCTGCCTCACACAGGAAGCGGCGCAGGTCCTAATCCAGGCACTTGTCATCTCCCGTCTGGATTACTGCAACTCGCTGTTGGCTGGGCTCCCTGCCTGTGCCATTAAACCCCTACAACTCATCCAGAACGCCGCAGCCCGTCTGGTGTTCAACCTTCCCAAGTTCTCTCCACGTCACCCCGCTCCTCCGCTCTCTCCACTGGCTTCCAGTTGAAGCTCGCATCCGCTACAAGACCATGGTGCTTGCCTACGGAGCTGTGAGGGGAACGGCACCTCAGTACCTCCAGGCTCTGATCAGGCCCTACACCCAAACAAGGGCACTGCGTTCATCCACCTCTGGCCTGCTCGCCTCCCTACCACTGAGGAAGTACAGTTCCCGCTCAGCCCAGTCAAAACTATTCGTCTGGCTTTATTGGTGGACAAGCTCCCTCACGACGCCAGGACAGCGGAGTCAATCACCACCTTCCCGGAGACACCTGAAACCCCACCTCTTTAAGGAATACCTAGGATAGGATAAGTAATCCCTCTCACCCCCCTTTAAGATTTAGATGCATATTGTAAAGTGGCTGTTCCACTGAATGTCATAAGGTGAATGCACCAATTTGTAAGTCGCTCTGGATAAGAGCGTCTGCTAAATGACTTAAATGTAATGTAATGTAATGTTCTCCTCATATGCTGTTCTTTTCTCCTCATATGCTGTTCTGTTCTTTTCTCCTCATATGCTGTTCTGTTCTCAGATAGTGTTCTGTTCTCCTCAGATAGTGTTCTGTTCTCCTCAGATAGTGTTCTGTTCTCCTCAGATAGTGTTCTGTTCTCCTCAGATAGTGTTCTGTTCTCCTCTGATAAGTGTTCTGTTCTCCTCAGATAGTGTTCTGTTCTCCTCAGATAGTGTTCTGTTCTCCTCCAGATAGTGTTCTGTTCTCCTCCAGATAGTGTTCTGTTCTCCTCTGATAGTGTTCTGTTCTCCTCAGATAGTGTTCTGTTCTCCTCAGATAGTGTTCTGTTCTCCTCAGATAGTGTTCTGTTCTCCTCAGATAGTGTTCTGTTCTCCTCAGATAGTGTTCTGTTCTCCTCTGATAGTGTTCTGTTCTCCTCTGATAGTGTTCTGTTCTCCTCAGATAGTGTTCTGTTCTCCTCTGATAGTGTTCTGTTCTCCTCAGATAGTGTTCTGTTCTCCTCTGATAGTGTTCTGTTCTCCTCAGATAGTGTTCTGTTCTCCTCAGATAGTGTTCTGTTCTCCTCAGATAGTGTTCTGTTCTCCTCAGATAGTGTTCTGTTCTCCTCTGATAGTGTTCTGTTCTCCTCTGATAGTGTTCTGTTCTCCTCAGATAGTGTTCTGTTCTCCTCAGATAGTGTTCTGTTCTCCTCAGATAGTGTTCTGTTCTCAGATAGTGTTCTGTTCTCCTCTGATAGTGTTCTGTTCTCCTCAGATAGTGTTCTGTTCTCCTCAGATAGTGTTCTGTTCTCCTCAGATAGTGTTCTGTTCTCCTCTGATAGTGTTCTGTTCTCCTCTGATAGTGTTCTGTTCTCCTCAGATAGTGTTCTGTTCTCCTCAGATAGTGTTCTGTTCTCCTCAGATAGTGTTCTGTTCTCCTCTGATAGTGTTCTGTTCTCCTCAGATAGTGTTCTGTTCTCCTCTGATAGTGTTCTGTTCTCCTCAGATAGTGTTCTGTTCTCCTCAGATAGTGTTCTGTTCTCCTCTGATAGTGTTCTGTTCTCCTCTGATAGTGTTCTGTTCTCCTCAGATAGTGTTCTGTTCTCCTCTGATAGTGTTCTGTTCTCCTCAGATAGTGTTCTGTTCTCCTCAGATAGTGTTCTGTTCTCCTCTGATAGTGTTCTGTTCTCCTCTGATAGTGTTCTGTTCTCCTCAGATAGTGTTCTGTTCTCTCTGATAGTGTTCTGTTCTCCTCAGATAGTGTTCTGTTCTCCTCTGATAGTGTTCTGTTCTCCTCTGATAGTGTTCTGTTCTCCTCAGATAGTGTTCTGTTCTCCTCTGATAGTGTTCTGTTCTCCTCTGATAGTGTTCTGTTCTCCTCTGATAGTGTTCTGTTCTCCTCAGATAGTGTTCTGTTCTCCTCAGATAGTGTTCTGTTCTCCTCAGATAGTGTTCTGTTCTCCTCAGATAGTGTTCTGTTCTCCTCAGATAGTGTTCTGTTCTCCTCAAATACTATTCTGTTCTCATTTCTGCCTTGAATGGGATTTGGGAAGACTGATGATGTTATGTCAGTGTAACCACATGGATAAACAAGCGTGGGATTGTTGTTTGGAAAGGAAACTGTCACTGTGAGGAGATCAACGACTGAAATCCGAAGGTGACCACACAGCAACTGATTATGCAACATTTGGAGTCTTCAATCACACAGATAAATTAGCGTAGCTCTGCCTGAGAAAGCTAGCCTGTAAATGTAATAAAGCTGCCATGTTTATTAGAACTGCCACTGTGCCAGGTGGCATTTTCTAATGCTTCTGCCCTTCTATTGGGTTACCCAGGATGCATCTTAAATGGTGCCCTATTCCCTTTATGGTGCACAACTGTTAACCCATAGCAGTGTACTATAGGGAATAGGGGGTGCCATGATCCCTGGTCAAAAGTATTGCACCATATAGGAATAGGGTGCCATTTCAGACATCTGCTGGTATAAAATATGATGTAGCTATGTATTTCCCAGTCAGGAGCCTGTCCATTTATAAGAAATCAATGCCAGAGAGAACGTTTAATGACATGATTTATTCTGTCCATAAATGTTTGATCCCTAACACTTTCATTTGGTGTTATACATTTAGATCTCAAACGTATGCTGTGACAAGATGTCTTGACAAAGCTTTAAATGCATCACTTGTGCAGTGAAGGTATGTGAAATTGGCCTTTATTCACAGATTTCAATTATCATCATCTGATACCTTATTAATTGCTCAAGATCTACTTCATAAGCAGCCTAATTAAAATGATTAAACCACTATAAAATAAAAGACAAGGGCTACGTTTACACAGGCAGCCCAATTCTGATATTTTTAACCACTAATTGGACTTTTGACGATCAGAATTGGGCTGCCTGTGTAAACGTAGCCAGAGTGAATCAGTTCTAATTGGTCTGTCAAAACTCAAATAGATCTGGGATCAGATTAGAATGAAAAGAGCATCCTACCATCTAAAGAGACAGACGCAATAATGAAGACTAATTCATAAAATTGCCTGAGGCACATTTTCAGGGAGGAACAAGTAAACAAATTTGTGCACAACATTTGAGAGAAATAAGCTTTTGTGCGTAAGAACATTTCTGCAATCTTTATTTCAGCTCATGAAACATGACCAATAGTCCCTGTTGGGGAGGGGCATTTTGTAATTTATCAAAATCCCTTGAAATTCTTTCATGTTGTGTTTTATATTTTTGCACAGTATAGATACATCTCTTTGAAGCCAATAGCTTCAGCTTTCCAATAAACGGTTTCAAGATTTTGATTTCAAAATAAAATAAATCTATCATCCTCTATCATTTCACCATAGTCTATCAGGTCCAAAATAGGTCCACATTACGTATGGACCTATTTTACAAAAAGCCAGTTTGAGTCTCATTTACAATCTGCCTTCTTTTAGTCTGCTGGCTAACACATGTGAAAATAGATTATATCGTTATTTAGTAAAATTATAGTTCTAAAGTTATCAATATATCTACGGTCTTTCCCAGGTTTGGGTAGTAATGTAATTATACATTGTTTCAAAGTGGGCTTGAGTAGTAATAGGGTGAGTGAGTCGTATTAGGGTGAGTCAGTTAGTAGTAATAGGGTGAGTGAGTCATATTAGGGTGAGTCAGTGAGTCGTAGCAGGGTGAGTCAGTGAGTAGTAATAGGGTGAGTGAGTCATATTAGGGTGAGTCAGTGAGTCGCAATAGGGTGAGTGAGTCGTATTAGGGTGAGTCAGTGAGTAGTATTAGGGTGAGTGAGTCGTATTAGGGTGAGTCAGTGAGTAGTATTAGGGTGAGTGAGTCAGTGAGTTAGGGTGAGTCAGTGAGTAGTATTAGGGTGGGTGAGTCATATTAGGGTGAGTCAGTGAGTCGTAACAGGGAGAGTGAGTCATATTAGGGTGAGTCAGTGAGTCGTAGCAGGGTGAGTCAGTGAGTCATAGCAGGGTGAGTCAGTGAGTCGTAACAGGGAGAGTGAGTCATATTAGGGTGAGTCAGTGAGTCATAGCAGGGTGAGTGAGTCATATTAGGGTGAGTCAGTGAGTCGTAGCAGGGTGAGTCAGTGAGTCATAGCAGGGTGAGTGAGTCGTAGCAGAGTGAGTGAGTCGTAGCAGAGTGAGTGAGTCGTAGCAGAGTGAGTGAGTCGTAGCAGAGTGAGTGAGTCGAAGCAGAGTGAGTGAGTCGTAGCAGAGTGAGTGAGTCGAAGCAGAGTGAGTGAGTCGTAGCAGAGTGAGTGAGTCGTAGCAGAGTGAGTGAGTCGTCGTAGCAGAGTGAGTGAGTCGAAGCAGAGTGAGTGAGTCGTAGCAGAGTGAGTGAGTCGTAGCAGGGTGAGTGAGTCGTAGCAGGGTGAGTGAGTCGTAGCAGACTGAGTGAGTCGTAGCAGAGTGAGTGAGTCGTAGCAGAGTGAGTGAGTCGTAGCAGAGTGATTGAGTTGTAGCTGCTGTTGACAAGTCTGTCAGCCAGACAATGGCGAAGCTAAGTAAACCAGCAAATAGCTATAGCCTAGGCCTGACCCTCAGTAGAGGCATTTAAAGCAGCCCCGCCTGTCACACACACACACACAATCCCCCGCAATCACAGGGCAGTCCAAGGCCTAACCCTCTTTACAACACCATCAAAGCCCACCTGTCACACATACTGATTTGTTTGTGGTCTGTATGCTTGTGTTTGTGTTTTGTTTTTGGAAAATGGGGTCATGTTAGCAGTAACTGCATAACGTTACTGTGAAACCAAGGTAAATAAAATACATTTTTCTCAGTTCCACACTATGAGCAGTTACTGCCTTCTGCTTGGTGGGGCAGAATATTTTATTTTTTATTTTTTATTTAACCTTTATTTAACTAGGCAAGTCTGCTAACCTGTTTATCAAATTCTTATTATCAATGAAGGCCTACCACGGCCAAACCCGGTCGACGCTGGGTCACTAGTGGCTGAAATCTTATCAGCTAAAAGATAAAATAGGGAACGTGGGGGGATTTAAACGCATTAAAAGTTAGAGAGCCATGGAAAGAGTCTGTTTTAGTTCTGAGCAGCATCTTTATGCTTTATTTTACTGTATGTGAAGATTAAACACATCACATCATGTTTATTTTACCTTTATTTAACCAGGCAAGTCAGTTAAGAACAAATTCTTATTTTCAATGACAGCCTAAGAACAGTGGGTTAACTGCCTGTTCAGTGGCACAACAACAGATTTGTACCTTGTCAGCACAGGGATTTGAACTTGCAACCTTTCGGTTACTAGCCCAACGCTCTAACCACTAGGCTACCCTGCCACCCCATAATCATATCGTCATATCATCATCTTCGTATCATCATCATCATCATATCGTCATATCATCATCGTCATATCGTCATATCATCATCGTCATATCGTCATATCGTCATAATCATATCATCATATCAATCATCATCATCATCATATCATCATATCATCATCGTCATCATACCGTCATATCATCATCATCATATCATCATATCGTCATATCGTCATCGTCATGTCATCATCATCATATCGTCATCGTCATGTCATCATCATCATATCGTCATATCATCATCATCATATCGTCATATCATCATCATCATATCGTCATATCATCATCGTCATCATATCGTCATATCATCATCATCATATCATCATATCATCATCGTCATATCATCATCATCATATCATTATCATCATATCGTCATATCATCATCATCATATCATTATCGTCATATCGTCATTACGACATCATCATCGTATCGTCATATCATCATAATCTTTGTATCGTCAAATCATCAAAATCTTTGTATCGTCAAATCATCATCATCGTATCGTCATTTCATCATCATCATATCGTCATATCATCATCATCGTAACGTCAAATCATCATCATCGTATCGTCATCATCATCGTATCGTCATATCATCATCATCATATCGTCAAATCATCATCATCGTATCGTCATCATCATATCGTCATATCATCATTATCATCGTATCATCATCATCATATCGTCATTGTATTGTCAAATCATCAACATCATCGTATCGTCATATCATCATCATCATATCGTCAAATCATCATCATCGTATCGTCATCATCATATCGTCATATCATCATTATCATATCATCATATCATCATCATCATCGTATAGTCATTGTATTGTCAAATCATCATCATCATCGTATAGTCATATCATCATCATCATATCGTCATATCATCATCATCATATCGTCATATCATCATCATCATCGTATAGTCATTGTATTGTCAAATCATCATCATCATCGTATAGTCATATCATCATCATCATATCGTCATATCATCATCATCATATCGTCATATCATCATCATCATCGTACAGTCATATCATCATCATCATATCGTCATATCATCATCATCATATCGTCATATCATCATCATCATATCGTCATATCATCATCATCATCATATCGTCATTGTATTGTCAAATCATCATCATCATCTTATAGTCATATCATCATCATCATATCGTCTTATCATCATCATCATATCGTCATATCATCATCATCATCGTATCGTCAAATCATCATCATCGTATCGTCATCATCATATCGTCATATCATCATCATCGTATTGTCATCATCATCATCATCATCATCATCATCATCGTATCTTCAAATCATCATCGTATTGTCATCATGATATCGTCATATCATCATCATCATATCGTCATATCATCATCATCATCATCATCATATCGTCATATCATCATCATCATCATATCGTCATATCATCATCATCATCATCATCATCATCATCATATCGTCATATCATCATCATCATCATCATCGTATCGTCAAATCATCATCATCATCATATCGTCATATCATCATCATCATATCGTCATATCATCATCATCATCATATCGTCAAATCATCATCATCATATTGTCATCATTGTATCGTCA
>NW_025755843.1:0-7264 GCF_021184085.1 Oncorhynchus gorbuscha
GTTTTGTCTTATATCATCTTGTCATTTTGCTTTTCCTTCTGTTCGTTTCCCCCTGCTGGTCTTATTAGGTTCGTTCCCTTTTTCTATCCCTCTCTCTCCCCCTCCCTCTCTCTCCTCTCTCTATCGTTCCGTTCCTGCTCCCAGCTGTTCCTATTCCCTAATCATCATTTAGTCTTCCCACACCTGTTCCCGATCCTTTCCCCTGATTAGAGTCCCTATTTATTCCTTTGTGTTCCGTTCCTGTCCCGTCGGTTCCTTGTTTTGTATTCACCATGCTGTGATTGTGTTTCGCCCTGTCCTGTCGTGTTTTTGCCTTCATCAGATGCTGCGTGTGAGCAGGTGTCTCTGTCTACTACGGCCTGCGCCTACCCGAAAGCGACCTGCAGTCTGTGGCCGCTTCTCTTGTCATTCCCCTCTACAGACTAGAGGATTTCTGTTATTCCCTGTTTGGACTTGAATAAACTCTGTTTCTGTTAAGTCGCTTTTGGGTCCTCTATCACCTGCATGACAGAAGGAACCGACCAAGTAATGGACCCAGCGACTTCAGACGCTCGTTACACTGCCGTCGAGATCCAGGAGCCATGCTCGGCAGACACGAGCAGGAATTGTCTGCTGCTCGCCATGCCGTGGAGAACCTGGCCGCTCAGGTTTCCGACCTCTCTGGACAGTTCCAGAGTCTCGTCTCGTGCCACCTGTTACTTCCTGGCCTGCCGAGCCTCCAGAACCTAGGGTTAATAACCCACCTTGCTACTCCGGGCAGCCCACTGAGTGCCGCTCCTTTCTCACGCAGTGTGAGATTGTGTTCTCTCTCCAACCCAACACATACTCTAGAGAGAGAGCTCGGGTTGCTTACGTCATTTCACTCCTTACTGGCCGGGCTCGAGAATGGGGCACAGCTATCTGGGAGGCAAGGGCTGATTGCTCTAACAAGTTCCAGAACTTTAAAGAGGAGATGATTCGGGTTTTTGACCGTTCAGTTTTGGTAGGGAGGCTTCTAGGGCCCTGGCTTCCTTATGCCAAGGTGAACGGTCCATAACGGATTATTCTATTGAGTTTCGCACTCTTGCTGCCTCTAGTGAGTGGAACAGGCCGGCGCTGCTCGCTCGTTTTCTGGAGGGACTCCACGCAGTGGTTAAGGATGAATTCTCTCCCGGGAGGTTCCTTCAGATGTGGACTCTTTGATTGCTCTCGCCATCCGCATAGAACGACGGGTAGATCTTCGTCACCGGGCTCGTGGAAGAGCTCGCATCAACGGTGTTTCCCTGCTCCGCATCGCAACCATCTCCCTCCTCTGGCTTTGAGACTGAGCCCATGCAGCTGGGAGGGATTCGCATCTCGACTAAGGAGAGGGAACGGAGGATCACCAACCGCCTGTGCCTCTATTGCGGAGTTGCTGGACATTTGTTAATTCATGTCCAGTAGAGGCCAGAGCCCATCAGTAAGCGGAGGGCTACTGGTGAGCGCTACTACTCTGGTCTCTTCATCTAGATCTTGTACTACTATGTCGGTCCATCTACGCTGGACCGGTTCGGGTGCTACATGCAGTGCCTTGATTGACTCTGGGGCTGAGGTTGTTTCATGGACGAAGCATGGGTTCGGAAACATAACATTCCTTTCAGACCGTTAGACAAGCCTACGCCCATGTTTGCCTTAGATGGTAGTCATCTTCCCAGTATCAGATTTGAGACACTACCTTTAACCCTCACAGTATCTGGTAACCACAGTGAGACTATTTCTTTTTTGATTTTCCGTTCACCGTTTACACCTGTTGTTTTGGGTCATCCCTGGCTAGTATGTCATAATCCTTCTATTAATTGGTCTAGTAATTCTATCCTATCCTGGAACGTTTCTTGTCATGTGAAGTGTTTAATGTCTGCCATCCCTCCCGTTTCTTCTGTCCCTACTTCCCAGGAGGAACCTGGCGATTTGACAGGAGTGCCGGAGGAATATCATGATCTGCGCACGGTCTTCAGTCGGTCCCGAGCCAACTCCCTTCCTCCTCACCGGTCGTATGATTGTAGTATTGATCTCCTTCCGGGGACCACTCCTCCTCGAGGTAGACTATACTCTCTGTCGGCTCCCGAACGTAAGGCTCTCGAGGATTATTTGTCTGTGTCTCTTGGCGCGGTACCATAGTGCCTTCTTCTTCTCCGGCCGGGCGGGGTTCTTTTGTTAAGAAGAAGGACGGTACTCTGCGCCCCTGCGTGGATTATCGAGGGCTGAATGACATAACGGTTAAGAATCGTTATCCGCTTCCCCTTATGTCATCAGCCTTCGAGATTCTGCAGGGAGCCAGGTGCTTTACTAAGTTGGACCTTCGTAACGCTTACCATCTCGTGCGCATCAGAGAGGGGACGAGTGGAAAACGGCGTTTAACACTCCGTTAGGGCATTTTGAGTACCGGGTTCTGCCGTTCGGTCTCGCCAATGCGCCAGCTGTTTTTCAGGCATTAGTTAATGATGTTCTGAGAGACATGCTGAACATTTTGTTTTTGTCTATCTTGACGATATCCTGATTTTTTCTCCGTCACTCGAGATTCATGTTCAGCACGTTCGCGTGTTCTACAGCGCCTTTTAGAGAATTGTCTCTACGTAAAGGCTGAGAAGTGCTCTTTTCATGTCTCCTCCGTTACTTTTCTCGGTTCCGTTATTTCCGCTGAAGGCATTCAGATGGATTCCGCTAAGGTCAAGCTGTCAGTGATTGGCCCGTTCCAGGTCACGTGTCGAGTTGCAGCGCTTTTTAGGTTTCGCTAATTTCTATCGGCGTTTCATTCGTAATTTCGGTCAAGTTGCTGCCCCTCTCACAGCTCTTACTTCTGTCAAGACGTGTTTTAAGTGGTCGGTTCCGCCCAGGGAGCTTTTGATCTTCTAAAAGAACGTTTTACGTCCGCTCCTATCCTCGTTACTCCTGACGTCACTAGACAATTCATTGTCGAGGTTGACGCTTCAGAGGTAGGCGTGGGAGCCATTCTATCCCAGCGCTTCCAGTCTGACGATAAGGTTCATCCTTGCGCTTATTTTTCTCATCGCCTGTCGCCATCTGAGCGCAACTATGATGTGGGTAACCGTGAACTGCTCGCCATCCGCAGCCCTAGGCGAATGGCGACAGTGGTTGGAGGGCGACCGTTCCTTTTGTCGTTTGGACAGACCATAAGAACCTTGAGTACATCCGTTCTGCCAAACGACTTAATGCCCGTCAAGCTCGTTGGGCGTTGTTTTTCGCTCGTTTCGAGTTTGTGATTTCTTACCGTCCGGGTAGCAAGAACACCAAGCCTGATGCCTTATCCCGTCTGTTTAGTTCTTCTGTGGCTTCTACTGATCTCGAGGGATTCTTCCTTATGGGCGTGTTGTCGGGTTGACAGTCTGGGGAATTGAAAGACAGGTTAAGCAAGCACTCACGCACACTGCGTCGCCGCGCGCTTGTCCTAGTAACCTCCTTTTCGTTCCTGTTTCCACTCGTCTGGCTGTTCTTCAGTGGGCTCACTCTGCCAAGTTAGCTGGTCATCCCGGTGTTCGAGGCACTCTTGCGTCTATTCGCCAGCGCTTTTGGTGGCCGACTCAGGAGCGTGACACGCGCCGTTTCGTGGCTGCGTGTTCAGACTGCGCGCAGAAGAAGTCTGGTAATTTTTTTTCTGCTTCTGCTCCTGGTCTTGCTGGGTCTCAGTCTGTTCCCTGCCATCGCATCTCTCCTGTTCTTGTTCCTGCCCTTGCTGTGTCTCAGTCTGTCCCTAGTTCTCATTTTTTTTTTTTAGAGTAGTACCCTAGTTTCCCTTCTTATCGTTTTTCGTTACGGTCCTGAGGAGAGGAGTTGGGTTCTTTCTCGGGACGTGCTGGACCGTTTGATCTATGATTTCCTCCGTTGCCGCCAGTGTTCCTCCTCGAGAGCGCCAGGAGGCGCTCGGTGAGTGGGGGGGTACTGTCATGTTTTGTCTTATATCATCTTGTCATTTTGCTTTTCCTTCTGTTCGTTTCCCCCTGCTGGTCTTATTAGGTTCGTTCCCTTTTTCTATCCCTCTCTCTCCCCCTCCCTCTCTCTCCTCTCTCTATCGTTCCGTTCCTGCTCCCAGCTGTTCCTATTCCCCTAATCATCATTTAGTCTTCCCACACCTGTTCCCGATCCTTTCCCCTGATTAGAGTCCCTATTTATTCCTTTGTGTTCCGTTCCTGTCCCGTCGGTTCCTTGTTTTGTATTCACCATGCTGTGATTGTGTTTCGCCCTGTCCTGTCGTGTTTTTGCCTTCATCAGATGCTGCGTGTGAGCAGGTGTCTCTGTCTACTACGGCCTGCGCCTACCCGGGCGACCTGCAGTCTGTGGCCGCTTCTCTTGTCATTCCCCTCTACAGACTAGAGGATTTCTGTTATTCCCTGTTTGGACTTGAATAAACTCTGTTTCTGTTAAGTCGCTTTTGGGTCCTCTATCACCTGCATGACACATTTAATATACTGGACTGCATTGCTACTGAAGTCAGGATATATCCACATGTAATATACTCTGGACTGCATTGCTATTGAAGTCAGATAGCCCACATTTAATATACTCTGGACTGCATTGCTACTGAAGTCAGGATAGCCCACATTTAATATACATTCTGGACTGCATTGCTATTGAAGTCAGGATAGTCCACATTTAATATACTCTGGACTGCATTGCTACTGAAGTCAGGATAGCCCACATGTAATATACTCTGGACTGCATTGCTACTGAAGTCAGGATAGCCCACATGTAATATACTCTGGACTGCATGCTAATGAAGTCAGGATAGCCCACATTTAATATACTCTGGACTGCATTGCTACTGTTTACAAAATCATATCCTCCATTCAGTAGCACACACACACCCTCCAGAGAATTAATAGTTTCCATGATCATTCTATGGTTCTGCGGTTCCATGCACACATACCCACATACCAGCACAGTATCAGGCCAAATTCAGATGACATTGTGTGTTGCTAAATGTGGTGTAAGAGTTCAATGTGTAGCACAGACTCAGTTCCCCTGGGCTGGTCTTGAGACAGTCATAAGACTCAATTACAACAGAAACCAGAGCTGGATGGACAGAGGAAACAGCTGCATAACTGATACTTCTTCTACAGCAAACTGTACACTGGGTTAGATATAGAGGACAATGTTCCAGTCACGTAAAGTAGTCCAACAGATCTTTACACAACATTTTATTATAATCATTTGGTTTCTGCTTATATTTGTCATGTACAAGTGTATTTACACATGTGGTTATTGGAAATGTGTTTTTTTGCATATCCTTCTCTTCCTGAGAAACCCTCGGAGAGTGGGGTCATGGCCAGGGTCTGCCATTATCAGTGGCGACCATGGGGCAGTTACGGTTAAGTGCCTTGCTCATGGGCACATCGACAAATGTTTCACCTTGTCGATTGGGGGATTTGCCCACTAACATTCGTAATATCTATGTTGGTCACCAGCACACTATTTCTCAGGCTTGGGCACACCCAGTTACTGGAAACTGTGCACATGGTATCTGAATAACGTTATCCACATAAACCATTCCTCCCTCATCTATACTGCCCCTCGTGTGTTGCCACTGGGTAGTACACTTGCAATAGAAACCATAATATCGGAATACAATGTATGCCAAGTTCACATCACATTTTATTTGCCACTCGCGCCGAATACAACAGGTGCAGACTTTACCGTGAAACGAGCCCTTTCCTAAAAATGTAAACAAATGTGCCGAATTAAAAGGAAATCGTTGCCAACATACACATCATAGGCCATAATCCAGCTCTTACATATCAGTCCGTCAGACTGAGCGGCAATGATCATTACTAAATCATATTAAGTATGTAGACTTGAGTAGGGAGAAAATTGTATTTAATTTCCATTGAAAAAAATATCTTGGGTATTGTAGAGGACTGCTAATTCTTATGTAGGTGACATTACTGCTATTGCATTGTTATAACTGAGACAACACATAGCAACGTATTTTCACAGTAAAGCATGTTGGGTCCCCTACAGATAGCTAATATATGCCATTTAGCAGACGCTTTTATCCAAAGCGACTTACAGTCATGTGTGCATACATTCTACGTATGGGTGGTCCCGGGGATCGAACCCACTACCCTGGCATTACAAGCGCCATGCTCTACCAACTGAGCTACAGAAGGACCACAGAAGGACCACCATGCTACTAGTGGTAATGGTAGTAGTAAGGATATTAGAGGTAGAAGTGCTACTAGTGGTAATGGTAGTAGTATTAGGGATATTAGAGGTAGAAGTGCTACTAGTGGTATGGTATGTAGTAGATATTAAAGATAGTAGGGATATTAAAGATAGGTAGAAGTGCTACTAGTGGTAATGGTAGTAGTAGTAGGGATATTAAGGTAGAAGTGCTACTAGTGGTAATGGTAGTAGTAGTAGGGATATTAAAGGTAGAAGTGCTACTAGTGGTAGCTATAGGTAGTAGGAGATAAAGAGTAGAAGTGCTGCTCAAGTGGTAATGGTAGTAGTAGAGATAGAGGTAGGAGTGCTACTAGTGGTAATGGTAGTAGTGAGACATTAGAAGGTAGAAGTGCTACTAGTGGTAATGGTAGTAGTAGAGATAAAGAGTAGAAGTGCTACTAGTGGTAATGGTAGTAGTAGGGTTATTAAAGGTAGAAGTGCTACTAGTGGTAATGAGTAGTAATAGGGATAATAAGGTAGAAGTGCTACTAGTGGTAATGGTAGTAGTAGGGATATCAGAGGTAGAAGTGCTACTAGTGGTAATGGTATTAGAGATATTAGAGGTAAGAATTGTTACTCGTGGTAATGGTAGTAGGAGGGATATTAGAGGAAGAAGTGCTACTAGTGGTAATGGTAGTAATAAGGATATCAGAGGTAGAAGTGCTACTAAGTGGTATATGGTAGTAGTAGAGAAATGGTAGAAGTGCTACTAGGTGGTATGATGGTAGTGTAGGGATATCAAGGTAGAAGTGCTACTGGTGGTAATGGTAGCAGTAGAGATATTAGAGGTAGAAGTGCTACTGGTGGTAATGGTAGTGGTATTAGGGATATTAAAGGTAGAAATGCTACTAGTGGTAATGGCAGTACTAGGATATCAGAATTAGAAATGGTAGTAGTGGTAATGCTAGTAGTCAGAGGTAAAAGGTAAGTGCTACTAGTGTGGTAATGGCAATAGTAGAGATAAAGGTAGAAGTGCTACTAGTGGTAATGGTAGCAGTAGAGATAAGGTAAGTGCTACTAGTGGTAAATGGTAGCTTAGTAGAGATAAGGTAGAAGTGCTACTAGTGGT
>NW_025755844.1:0-7260 GCF_021184085.1 Oncorhynchus gorbuscha
AAATTATTAGTTATATCACTTTTGTGTCATCCTCGATTATTTTGAATGCATTGTGTCCTCATGTGTGTTTATTATTTTTTTAAATGTTAAATTGGCAAATAAATCAAATCAAGTTTCAATCACAAAAATTTAGGATAAGGTTAATTGAACCCCCAAGAAAGTTTGCAGTCTCTGGCTGGCTTTGGTTGGCTGGAAGGTGGTAGGCCGAAGTTGAGATGAGAGAATTTCTTGTCTTTCAAATTAACTCATGGTTAGATGGCTTGCCTAGGGCGTATAGCTGTCCTCTGAGTGGAAGCTAAATGCCAGGGATACAAAAGTGGCCTGCTGAGGGCTTATATCGGTCCTCTGAATTTGGGGCTACCCGCCAGAGGTGCAAATCACGTCTCGAGCGGCAAACTCCACTCGTCAGCTGGCGGTAGGAATTTATAGCCTTGGACATAGCGACAGTGAGAAATAGCAAGCAGGGGGATATTGTTTGCTATCTGGGCAACCAGTAGGAGTACCAAACCATTCACAGGCCATTTTCTCAAAAGTGGGGTTACAAGTTTATCAACTTTATAAGCAGAATTCCTTTCCCATTGTTCCTCAACTGCAGTGATGAAATACCATTTTCTAGCTCTGTAAAAAACACAATATCAAATGTTGGTACATTGCTGTTCCTCAACAATCTACACAAAATATGCCATAATATCCCATAATGAAAAAAACAGGTTTTAGAAATGTTTTAGCAAATGTATTAAAAATATAAAAACAAAATACCTTATTTACATAAGTATTCAGAACATTTGCATGAAATTGAAATTGAAATTGACTTGAAATTGAGCTCAGGTTTATCCTGTTTCCATTGATCATCCTTGAGAAGTTTCTAGAACATGATTAGAGTCTACCTGTGGTAAATTAAATTGATCGGTCATAATTTGGAAAGGCTTTACACCTGTCTATATCCTGTTCAGGATACCACGGTTTACTGCCCCTTCTGGAGGATTTGGGTACCCATATAAAACAGGATACATTCTTTTCAAAAGTTGCTAATATATGCATGTAAAAAATATTATCGAATAGAAAACACTCTAACGCTTCTAAAATCGTTTAAATGTTGTCTCTATGTAAAGCAGAAGTGTCAGGGCATGCATTCTCCCAATGTCTCTCTTGTAATGGAAAAAGTTGGCACCACTTTGACGTCATCGTATACGCACTTACCAAGCAGTTACACGCCTGGGAAGAGTCTGTATGTGTTCAGCGGGAAGCCTGCTTCCATCGAGGCGTGTAACTGTGAGAATCGCGCGCTCACGAGACTTTGAGCGTGCCGAAAGGTCTCGCCAAAAAACAGTGCACCTATTTGCGCGCTCTGCACAATTTCTCTCTTTCCCTCAGGATCGATTAAAAGACGTGTGTGTTTCGCTTCGTCCTCACAATTGCTGTAGACCTTTATAACATGTAAAAGCTTAATTATGAACATAGTTTGACAAGTTTACTCGACATATGATATATATTTTCGACGTTTTGGTGCGCACCCACTTCAATTTTGCCTACATTTTTACCAAAATCAGGCTATTTTGAGAACTGAACGCTAATTTGGTGAGTATAATCCCTTACAGGTCTTCTGATGGAAGAACAGCAAAGGTAAGGGAATATTTATGTGTTAATTTTGGGTTTCTGTCGACTCCAAGATAGAGGAGTCATTATGCTAATGTGGGAGCGCCGACTCCCTATTATAGCCTAGTAAACGCAAAATGTAATGTTATAAATAAAAGTAACACAGCGTTTGCATTTAGAAGAAGTGTATCTTCCTATACATATGTAAAACATGCATATTTAGTCAAAGTTTATGATGTGTATTCCTTGTTAGCTGACGTTATCTGCCGGAGCTATTTAATTTCTCCGGACATTTTAGTAGCATTTTTTGAACGATGCATCATTGTAAACAGAGATTTATGGATATATATATAGCATATTATTGAAAAAAAATGAATGTACTGTGTAACATGTTATATTACTGTCATCTGATGAAGATTTCAAAAGGTTAGTGAAATGATTTTTCTTTTAATCCTGCGTTTGTTGATTGCATATTTTTTCCTACTTGGCTATGCTAATGAGCTATGTCTGCGGTGGTGGTTTGACATAAATATGTGCTATGTTTTCGCCGTAAAACATTTTAGAAATCTGACTTGCTGGCTAGATAAACAACTTGTTTATCTTTCATTTGAGCTATTTTACTTGTTAATGTGTGGAGGTTAAATATTTTTAGGAATATTTTTGCGCATTGTGCGTTATGGTAATGAGCTTGAGCTGTAGTCACGCTACCCGCACAGGAATATAACCCCCTAACAAGATATAAGCACCCACAGTTGGCAGTGCATGCCAGAGCAATAGCCAAGCCATGAGGTCGAAGGATATCGATATCAGCATATCGATTGCGCATATCGATTGCGCAACCAGGGCTGGAAAAACCTTGGATCATTGCGGCGCATATAAGGCCCTGACCCGCCCTCCTTTCGGAAAAGCTGACCACGACTCCATTTTGTTGATCCCTGCCTACAGACAGAAACTAAAACAAGAAGCTCCCGCGCTGAGGTCTGTTCAACACTGGTCCGACCAATCTGATTCCACACTCCAAGACTGCTTCCATCACGTGGACTGGGATATGTTCCGTATTGCGTCAGACGACAACATTGACGAATACGCTAATTTGGTGTGTGAGTTCATTAGTACGTGCGTTGAAGATGTCGTTCCCATAGCAACGATTAAAACATTCCCAAACCAGAAACCGTGGATTTGTTGGCAGCATTTGCGTGAAACTGAAAGCGCGAACCACTGCTTTTAATCAGGGCAAGGTGACTGGAAACATGACCGAATACAAACAGTGTAACTATTCCCTCCGCAAGGCAATCAAACAAGCTAAGCGTCAGTATAGAGACAAAGTAGAATCTCAATTCAACGGCTCAGACACAAGAGGTATGTGGCAGGGTCTACAGTCAATCACGGATTACAAAAAGAAAACCAGCACCGTCACGGACCAGGATGACTTGCTCCCAGGCAGACTAACTAACTTTTTTGGCCGCTTTGAGGACAATACAGTGCCACTGACACTGCCCGCAACTAAAACATGCGGACTCTCCTTCACTGCAGCCGACGTGAGGAAAACATTTAAACATGTCAACCCTCGCAAGGCTGCAGGCCCAGACGGCATCCCCAGCCGCGCCCTCAGAGCATGCGCAGACCAGCTGGCTGGTGTGTTTACGGACATATTCAATCAATCCCTATCCCAGTCTGTTGTTCCCACATGCTTCTAGAGGGCCACCATTGTTCCTGTTCCCAAGAAAGCTAAGGTAACTGAGCTAAACGACTACCGCCCCGTAGCACTCACTTCCGTCATCATGAAGTGCTTTGAGAGACTAGTCAAGGACCATATCACCTCCACCCTACCTGACACCCTAGACCCACTCCAATTTGCTTACCGCCCAAATAGGTCCACAGACGATGCATTTACATTTAAGTCATTTAGCAGACGCTCTTATCCAGAGCGACTTACAAATTGGTGCATTCACCTTATGACATCCAGTGGGACAGTCACTTAACAATAGTG
This sequence comes from Oncorhynchus gorbuscha, assembly GCF_021184085.1. Lineage (NCBI taxonomy): Eukaryota > Metazoa > Chordata > Actinopteri > Salmoniformes > Salmonidae > Oncorhynchus > Oncorhynchus gorbuscha. Next base: position 3,587 of record NW_025755844.1, read on the forward strand.
CATCTAAAACTTAGGGGGGGGTGGGGTGAGAGGGATTACTTAACCTATCCTAGGTATTCCTTAAAGAGGTGGGGTTTCAGGTGTCTCCGGAAGGTGGTGATTGACTCCGCTGTCCTGGCGTCGTGAGGGAGTTTGTTCCACCATTGGGGGGCCAGGGCAGCGAACAGTTTTGACTGGGCTGAGCGGGAGCTGTACTTCCTCAGTGGTAGGGAGGCGAGCAGGCCAGAGGTGGATGAACGCAGTGCCCTTGTTTGGGTGTAGGGCCTGATCAGAGCCTGGAGGTACTGAGGTGCCGTTCCCCTCACAGCTCCGTAGGCAAGCACCATGGTCTTGTAGCGGATGCGAGCTTCAACTGGAAGCCAGTGGAGAACGGAGGAGCGGGGTGACGTGAGAGAACTTGGGAAGGTTGAACACCAGACGGGCTGCGGCGTTCTGGATGAGTTGAAGGGTTTAATGGCACAGGCAGGGAGCCCAGCCAACAGCGAGTTGCAGTAATCCAGACGGGAGATGACAAGTGCCTGGATTAGGACCTGCGCCGCTTCCTGTGTGAGGCAGGGTCGTACTCTGCGGATGTTGTAGAGCATGAACCTACAGGAACGGGCCACCGCCTTGATGTTAGTTGAGAACGACAGGGTGTTGTCAGGATCACGCCAAGGTTCTTGGCGCTCTGGGAGGAGGACACAATGGAGTTGTCGACCGTGATGGCGAGATCATGGAACGGGCAGTCCTTCCCCGGGAGGAAGAGCAGCTCCGTCTTGCCGAGGTTCAGCTTGAGGTGGTGATCCGTCATCCACACTGATATGTCTGCCAGACATGCAGAGATGCGATTCGCCACCTGGTCATCAGAAGGGGGAAAGGAGAAGATTAATGTGTCGTCTGCATAGCAATGATAAGAGAGACCATGTGAGGTTATGACAGAGCCAAGTGACTTGGTGTATAGCGAGAATAGGAGAGGGCCAAGAACAGAGCCCTGGGGGACACCAGTGGTGAGCGCGTGGTGAGGAGACAGATTCTCGCCACGCCACCTGGTAGGAGCGACCTGTCAGGTAGGGACGCAATCCAAGCGTGGGCCGCGCCGGAGATGCCCAACTCGGAGAGGGTGGGAGGAGGATCTGATGGTTCACAGTATCGAAGGCAGCCGATAGATCTAGAAGGATGAGAGCAGAGGAGAGAGAGTTAGCTTTAGCAGTGCGGAGCGCCTCCGTGATACAGAGGAGAGCAGTCTCAGTTGAATGACTAGTCTTGAAACCTGACTGATTTGGATCAAGAAGGTCATTCAGAGAGAGATAGCGGGAGAGCTGGCCAAGGACGGCACGTTCAAAGAGTTTTGGAGAGAAAAGAAAGAAGGGATACTGGTCTGTAATTGTTGACATCGGAGGGATCGAGTGTAGGTTTTTTCAGAAGGGTGCAACTCTCGCTCTCTTGAAGACGGAAGGGACGTAGCCAACGGTCAGGGATGAGTTGATGAGCGAGGTGAGGTAAGGGAGAAGGTCTCCGGAAATGGTCTGGAGAAGAGAGGAGGGGGATAGGGTCAAGCGGGCAGGTTGTTGGGCGGCCGGCCGTCACAAGACGCGAGATTTCATCTGGAGAGAGAGGGAGAAAGAGGTCAGAGCACAGGGTAGGGCAGTGTGAGCAGAACCAGCGGTGTCGTTTGACTTAGCAAACGAGGATCGGATGTCGTCGACCTTCTTTTCAAAATGGTTGACGAAGTCATCTGCAGAGAGGGAGGAGGGGGAGGGGAGGAGGATTCAGGAGGGAGGAGAAGGTGGCAAAGAGCTTCCTAGGGTTAGAGGCAGATGCTTGGAATTTAGCGTGGTAGAAAGTGGCTTTAGCAGCAGAGACAGAGGAGGAAAATGTAGAGAGGAGAGTGAAAGGATGCCAGGTCCGCAGGGAGGCGAGTTTTCCTCCATTTCCGCTCGGCTGCCCGGAGCCCTGTTCTGTGAGCTCGCAATGAGTCATCGAGCCACGGGAGCGGGAGGGGAGGACCGAGCCGGCCTGGAGGATAGGGGACATAGAGAGTCAAGGGATGCAGAGAGGGAGGAGAGGAGGTTGAGGGAGGCAGAATCAGGAGATAGGTGGGGAGAAGGTTTGAGCGGAGGAAGAGATGATAGGATGGAAGAGGGAGAGAGTAGCGGGGGAGAGAGGCGAAGGTTGGGACGGCGCGATACCATCCGAGTAGGGGCAGTGTGGGAGGTGTTGGATGAGAGCGAGAGGAAAGGATACAAGGCAGTGGTCGGAGACTTGGAGGGGAGTTGCAGTGAGGTTAGTGGAAGAACAGCATCTAGTAAAGATGAGGTCAGAGCGTATTGCCTGCCTTGTGAGTAGGGGGGAAGGTGAGAGGGTGAGGTCAAAAGAGGAGAGGAGTGGAAAGAAGGAGGCAGAGAGGAAAGAGTCAAGGTAGACGTGGGGAGGTTAAAGTCGCCCAGAACTGTGAGAGGTGAGCCGTCCTCAGGAAAGGAGCTTATCAAGGCATCAAGCTCATTGATGAACTCTCGAGGGAACCTGGAGGCGATAAATGATAAGGATGTTAAGCTTGAAAGGGCTAGTAACTGTGACAGCATGGAATTCAAAGGAGGCGATAGACAGATGGGTAAGGGAGAGAGAGAATGACCACTTGGGAGAGATGAGGATCCCGGTGCCACCACCCCGCTGACCAGACGCTCTCGGGGTGTGCCCGAGAACACGTGGGCGGGCGAAAGAGAGCAGTAGGAGTAGCAGTGTTGTCTGTGGTGATCCATGTTTCGTCAGTGCCAAGAAGTCGAGGGACTGGAGGGAGGCATAGGCTGAGATGAACTCTGCCTTGTTGACCGCAGATTGGCAGTTCCAGAGGCTACCGGAGACCTGGAACTCCACGTGGGCGCGCTGGGACCACTCCAGGTAGGGTGGCCGCGTCACGCGGTGAGGAGCGTTTGTATGGTCTGTGCAGAGAGAGGAGAGAACAGGGATAAACAGACACATAGTTGACAGGCTACAGAAGAGGCTACGCTAATGCAAAAGGAGATTGGAATGACAAGTGGACTACACGTCTCGAGTGTTCAGAAAGTTAAGCTACGTAGAGAATCTTATTGACTAAAATGATTAAAATGATACAGTACTGCTGAAGTAGGCCAGCTGGCAGTGGGTGCGTTGTTGACACTACACTAATCAAGTCATTCCTGGTGTAATAGTTTCTGCAGTGTTGCTATTCGGGGCTAGCAGGCTAGCTAGCAGTGTTGTTTACGTTACGTTGCGTTAAAAGAACGACAATAGATGGCTAGCGAACCTAGAAAATCGCTCTAGACTACACAATTATCTTTGATACAAAGACGGCTATGTAGCTAGCTAAGTAGCTAGCTACGATCAAACAAATCAAACCGTTGTACTGTAATGAAATGAAGTGAAAATGTGATACAACCTGTGAATGCGACCGGGTAGTTGAGTTCTATACAGAAGACGCAATCTCAACCACACTGCACACTGCCCTAACCCATCTGGACAAGAGGAATACCTATGTGAGAATGCTGTTCATCGACTACAGCTCGGCATTTAACACCATAGTGCCCTCCAAGCTCGTCATCAAGCTTGAGACCCTGGGTCTCGACCCCGCCCTGTGCAACTGGGTACTGGACTTCCTGACGGGCCGCCCCCAGGTGGTGAGGGTAGGCAACAACATCTCCACCCCGCTGATCCTCAAC
>NW_025755845.1:0-7257 GCF_021184085.1 Oncorhynchus gorbuscha
CCCTGTGCCCAGGAACACTAAGGTAACCTGCCTAAATGACTACCGTCCCGTAGCATGTCTGTAACCATGTCTATCGTGTGGTCAGGTGCCACAATAAAGGAAAATTGCAATTGGCTCAGAACAGGGCAGAACGGCTGGCCCTTGGATGTACACAGAGTTCTAATATTAACAATATGCATGTTAATCTGTTAATCTGTATCATGTTAATCTCTCCTGGTTCAAAGTAGAGGACAGATTGACTGCATCACTACTTGTCTTTGTGAGAGGTATTGACATCTTGAATGCACCAAGCTGTCTGGCTACTACTGGCACACAGCTCAGACACCCTGACTACCCCACAAGACATGCCACCAGAGGTCTCTTCACAGTCCCCAAGTCCAGAACAGACAATGGGAGGCACACAGTATTACATAGAGCCATGACTACATGGAACTCTATTCCACATCAGGTAACTGATGCAGCAGTACAATTTAATAAAAAAAACGGATAAAAAAAACAACGGGGACTGTGAAGCAACACAAATATTGGCACAGACACGTGCACACACACACACACACACACACACAACCACACACATACACAACCACACACACACAAGCCCCCGAGTCACACACACACACACACACACACACACACACACACACACACACACACACACACACACACACACACACACACACACACACACACACACACACACACACACACACACACACACACACACACACACACACACACACACACACACTCACTATACACACACATGGATTTAGTACTGTAGATATGTGGTAGTGGTGGAGTAGGGCACACAGTGTGTGGTGAAATCTGTGAATGTATTGTAATGGTAAAAACTGCTTTATTTTGCTGGACCCCAGGAAGCTTTGGCAGCAGCTAAAGGGGGTTCATAATACAAATACAAATATGGGCACCTGCCAGTTGGTCCGCACATCCCCGGAGCACACGTCCTGGTAATCCCTCTGGCCCCGCAGCCTTGTGAATGTTGACCTGTTTAAAGGTCTTACTCACGCCGGCTACGGAGAGCGTGATCACACAGTCGTCCGGAACAGCTGATGCTCTCATGCATGCCTCAGTGTTGCTTGCCTCGAAGCGAGCAAAGAAGTGATTTAGCTCGTCTGGTAGGCTTGTGTCACTGGGCAGCTCTCAGTTTGCAAGCCCTGCCACATCCGACGAGCATCGGAACTGGTGTAGTACGATTCAATCTTAGCCCTGTATTGACGCTTTGCCTGTTTGATGGTTTGTCGGAGGGCATAGCAGTATTTCTTATAAGCTTCCGGGTTAGAGTCCCGCACCTTGAAAGCTGCAGCTCTAACCTTTAGCTCAGTGCGAATGTTGCCTGTAATCCATGGCTTCTGGTTGGGGTATGTACGTACAGTCACTGTGGGGACGACGCACTCAATGCGCTTATTGATAAAGCATGTGGTGTACTCCTCAATGCCATACAGTATGAAGAATCCCGGAACATGTTCCAGTCTGTGCTGCAAAACAGTCCTGTAGTTTAGCATCTGCTTCATCTGATCACTTTTTTATGTACCAAGACACTGGTGCTTCCTGCTTAAATTTTTGCTTGTAAGCAGGAAGCAGGAATCAGGAGGATAGAATTGTGGTTGGATTTACCAAATTGGAGGGCAAAGGAGAGCTTTGTACGCTTCTCTGTGTGTGGAGTACAGGTGATCTAGAATTTGTTTACCTCTGGTTGCACATTTAAGGTGTTGATAGAAATTAGGTAGAACTGATTAAAGTTTCTCTGCATTAAAGTCTCCGGCCACTAGGAGCGCCGCCTCTGGGTGAGTGGTTTCCTGTTTGCTTATTTCCTTGTACAGCTGACTGAGTGCGGTCTTAGTGTCAGCATCCATCTGTTGTGGTAAATAAACAGCCAAGTAATGTATAGCTGAAAACTCTCCAGGCAAGTAATGTGGTCTGAATTTTATCACAAGATACTCTACATCAGGCGAGCAAAATCTAGAGAATTCCTTAGATTTCAGACCCTCCCCCCCATCTTACCGGAGTATGCTGTTCTAATCATGCCGGTGCAGTGTATATCCCACTAGCTGAATATCCATGTCATCATTCAGCCACGATTCCATGAAACATACGATTTTACAGTTTTTGATGTCCCGTTGTGTAAAGCCCGTCCTCTTCTTCTGATGAGGAGTAAGAGAGATCGGACCAATTTGCGGCGTGGTAAGTGTCCATTTTAATAAGTCAAACTGAACACTACAAAAATATAAAATAACAAAGTGAAACAAAACTAAACAATCCAGTGTGGAACTAACACGGAAAATAATCAGCCAGGAAACACAGAAAACAGGCGACCTAAATATGGTTCTCAATCAGGGACAGCAATAGACAGCTGCCTCTGATTGAGAATCATACCAGGCAAAAAAAACACAGAAATAGCAAATCATAGAAAAACTAACATAGACAACCCACCCAAATCATGCCCTGACCATACTGAAAACAAAGATATAACAAAAGAACTAAGGTCAGAACGTGACACGTTGGTCGGATAGTCGTGATCGTACTCTCAACTATTTTATTGTCCAATGATTGCGCGTTAGCGAATGATATTGACGGTAACAGCAGCTTTCCCACTCGCCTTCTGCAAATCCTTACAAGGCACCTGTGGCCTCTGTACCTGTGTCACTTTCTTTTGCCAATAACTGGGATGTTGGCCTTGTCGGGTGTTCGGAGAATGTCCTGTGTGTCCTACTTCTGGAAAAAAATCTTTGTCTAATCGGAGGTGAGTGATCGCTGTCCTGATATCCAGAAGCTCTTTGTCTCATCTGAGATGAGTGATCGCTGTCCTGATATCCAGAAGCTCTTTGTCTAATCCGAGGTGAGTGATCGCTGTCCTGATATCCAGAAGCTCTTTGTCTAATCCGAGGTGAGTGATCGCTGTCCTGATATCCAGAAGCTCTTTGTCTAATCCGAGGTGAGTGATCGCTGTCCTGATATCCAGAAGCTCTTTGTCTAATCTGAGGTTATTGATCGCTGTCCTGATATCCAGAAGATCTTTGTCTAATCTGAGGTGAGTGATCTCTGTCCTGATATCCAGAAGATCTTTGTCTAATCCGAGGTGAGTGATCGCTGTCCTGATATCCAGAAGATCTTTGTCTAATCCGAGGTGAGTGATCGCTGTCATGATATCCAGAAGATCTTTGTCTAATCTGAGGTGAGTGATCGCTGTCCTGATATCCAGAAGCTCTTTGTCTAATCTGAGGTGAGTGATCGCTGTCCTGATATCCAGAAGCTCTTTGTCTAATCTGAGGTGAGTGATCGCTGTCCTGATATCCAGAAGCTCTTTGTCTAATCTGAGGTGAGTGATCGCTGTCCTGATATCCAGAAGCTCTTTGTCTAATCTGAGGTGAGTGATCGCTGTCCTGATATCCAGAAGCTCTTTGTCTAATCTGAGGTGAGTGATCGCTGTCCTGATATCCAGAAGCTCTTTGTCTAATCCGAGGTGAGTGATCGCTGTCCTGATGTCCAGAAGCCCTTTTTTTGCCGTAAGATACGGTGGCAGAAACATTATGTATAAAATAAGTCATGTTGATCAAGTCTAGGTCCGAGGGGCTTCTAAACAGCTTCTACCCAAGTCTAGGTCCAAGGGGCTTCTAAACAGCTTCTACCCAAGTCTAGGTCCAAGGGGCTTCTAAACAGCTTCTACCCAAGTCTTGGTCCAAGGGGCTTCTAAACAGCTTCTACCCAAGTCTAGGGCCAAGGGGCTTCTAAACAGCTTCTACCCAAGACTAGGTCCAAGGGGCTTCTAAACAGCTTCTACCCAAGTCTAGGTCCAAGGGGCTTCTAAACAGCTTCTACCCATGTCTAGGTCCAAGGGGCTTCTAAACAGCTTCTACCCAATTCAAGGTCCAAGGGGCTTCTAAACAGCTTCTACCCAAGTCGGGTCCAAGGGGCTTCTAAACAGCTTCTACCCAAGTCTAGGTCCAAGGGGCTTCTAAGCAGCCTCTACTTAAGTCTTAGGTCAAGGGCTTCTAAACAGCCTCTGCCAAGTCTAGTCCAAGGGCTTCTAACAGCTTCTGCGAATCCAGGTCCAGGGGCTTCTAAACAGCCTCTACCCAAGTCTGGGCCTACCCAAGTCTAGGTCCAAGGGGCTTCTAAACAGCTTCTACCCAAGTCTAGGGCCAAGGGGCTTCTAAACAGCTTCTACCCAAGTCTAGGTCCAAGGGGCTTCTAAACAGCTTCTACCCAAGTCAAGGTCCAAGGGGCTTCTAAACAGCTTCTACCCAAGTCTAGGGCCAAGGGGCTTCTAAACAGCTTCTACCCAAGTCTAGGTCCAAGGGGCTTCTAAACATCTTCTACCCAAGTCTAGGGCCAAGGGGCTTCTAAACAGCTTCCACCCAAGTCTAGGGCCAAGGGGCTTCTAAACAGCTTCTACCCAAGTCTAGGGCCAAGGGGCTTCTAAACAGCTTCTACCCAAGTCTAGGTCCAAGGGGCTTCTAAACAGCTTCTAACCCCCCCCCCCCAAGCAAAAAGACTCCTGAGCAGCTAATCAAATGGAAAAACCCAGGTGATTTGTACTTGCACCCCTCCACTCCCTTCCCACGCTTAAGCTGCTCCTCTCTGTTATTGTCTATGGTATATTCACTTTAATAACTCACCTATTGCATATTACCCTCAACACCTCCACATTGACTTCTGTACCGGTACCCCACATTTATTTTATTTATTTTATTTCCACCTTATTTCAACCAGGAAAGCTGAGAACAAGTTCTCATTTACAATTGCGAATCTTTATTAAGATAGCAAAGCAGTTCGACAGATACATAACGACACAGAGTTACACATGGAGTAAAACAAATATATAAATAATAATACAGATAAACAAGCTCCATAGTACAATGTGAGCAAATTAGGTGAGAAGGAGGTAAAGGCAAAAAAGGCCATGGTGGCAAAAATAAATACAATATAGCAAGCAAAACACTGGAATGGAGTTTTTATAATGGAAGAATGTGCAAAGAGAAATAAAATAATGGGGTGCAAAGGAGCAAAATAAATTAATTAATTAAATACAGTTGGGAAAGAGGTAGTTGTTTAGCTAAATTATAGGTGGCTATGTACAGGTGCAGTAATCTGTAAGATGCTCTGACAGTTGGTGTTTAAAGCTAGTGAGGGAGATAAGTGTTTCCAGTTTCAGAGATTTTTGTAGTTCGTTCCAGTCATTGGCAGCAGAGAACTGGAAGGAGAGGCGGCCAAAGAAAGAATTGGTTTTGGGGGTGACTAGAGAGATATACCTGCTGGAGCGTGTGCTACAGGTGGAGATGCTATGGTGAGAGATAAGGGGACTTTACCTAGCAGGGTCTTGTAGATGACATGGAGCCAGTGGGTTTGGCATTTAATGAGCATGAAGCGAGGGCCAGCCAACGCAGAGCATACAGGTCGCAAATGGTGGGTAGTATATGGGCTTTGGTGACAAAACGGATTGCACTGTGATAGACTGCATCCAATTTGTTGAGTAGGGTATTGGAGGCTATTTTGTAAATGACATCGCCAAAGTCGAGGATTGGTAGGATGGTCAGTTTTACAAGGGTATGTTTGGCAGCATGAGTGAAGGATGCTTTGTTGCAAAATAGGAAGCCAATTCTAGATTTAACTTTGGATTGGAGATGTTTGATATGGGTCTGGAAGGAGAGTTTACAGTCTAACCAGACACCTAAGTATTTGTAGTTGTCCACGTATTCTAAGTCAGAGCCGTCCACATTGACTCTTTACCGGTACCCCCTGTATATAGACTTCACATTGACTCTGCACCAGTACCCCCTGTATATAGCCTCCACATTGACTCTGTACCGGTACCCCTGTATATAGCCTCCACATTGACTCTGCACCAGTACCCCTGTATATAGCCTCCACATTGACTCTGTACCGGTACCCTCTGTATATAGCCTCCACATTGACTCTGTACCGGTACCCTCTGTATATAGCCTCCATATTGACTCTGTACCGGTACCCTCTGTATATAGCCTCCACATTGACTCTGTACCGGTACCCTCTGTATATAGCCTCCACATTGACTCTGTACCAGTACCCCCTGTATATAGCCTCCACATTGACTCTGTACCGGTACCCCTTGTATATAGACTCCACATTGACTCTGTACCGGTACCCCTGTATATAGCCTCCACATTGACTCTGTACCGGTACCCTCTGTATATAGCCTCCACATTGACTCTGTACCTGGTACCCCCTGTATATAGCCTCCACATTGACACTGTACTGGTACCCCTGTATATAGCCTCCACATTGACTCTGTACTGGTACCCCCTGTATATAGCCTCCACATTGACTCTGTACCGGTACCCCCTGTATATAGCCTCCACATTGACTCTGTACCAGTACCCCTGTATATAGCCTCCACATTGACTCTGTACCAGTACCCCTGTATATAGCCTCCACATTGACTCTGTACCGTGTACTCCCTGTATATAGCCTCCACATTGACTCTGTACCGGTACCCCTGTATATAGCCTCCACATTGACTCTGTACCGGTACCCCCTGTATATAGCCTCCACATTGACTCTGTACCGGTACCCCCTGTATATAGCCTCCACATTGACTCTGTACCAGTACCCCCTGTATATAGCCTCCACATTGACTCTGTACCAGTACCCCCTGTATATAGCCTCCACATTGACTCTGTACCGGTACCCCCTGTATATAGCCTCCACATTGACTCTGTACCAGTACCCCCTGTATATAGCCTCCACATTGACTCTGTACCAGTACCCCCTGTATATAGCCTCCACATTGACTCTGTACCAGTACCTCCTGTATATAGCCTCCACATTGACTCTGTACCAGTACCCCCTGTATATAGCCTCCACATTGACTCTGTACCAGTACCCCCTGTATATAGCCTCCACATTGACTCTGTACCAGTACCCCCTGTATATAGCCTCCACATTGACTCTGTACCGGTACCCCCTGTATATAGCCTCCACATTGACTCTGTACCAGTACCCCCTGTATATAGCCTCCACATTGACTCTGTACCAGTACCCCCTGTATATAGCCTCCACATTGACTCCTGTACCGGGTACCCCCTGTATATAAGCCTCCACATTTGACTCACGAAATGTTCTTTGTCACCCAATCAGCAGACCTGTGTGTGTGTGTGTGTGTGTGTGTGTCGCCTGTACGTAAAAGTGCACTGTGTAAGTGTGTGTCAGTGTGTGTGTGTGTGTGTGTGGGTGTTGTGTGCTGTGTGTGTGTGTGTGTGT
>NW_025755846.1:2500-7257 GCF_021184085.1 Oncorhynchus gorbuscha
CTGGGTTACACAGTAATGAGGGTACGGTATTGTTCCCTGGGTTACACAGTAATGAGGGTGCGGTATTATTCTCTGGGTTACACAGTAATGAGGGTACGGTATTGTTCCCTGGGTTACACAGTAATGAGGGTACGGTATTGTTCTCTGGGTTACACAGTAATAAGGGTACGGTATTGTTCTCTCTTACACAGTAATAAGGTACATTTTTGTACCCTCTATATTGAATATAAAGGTCCAGTCATCAGATTCACTCTCTAAGAAAGGGGTACAATTTGTGTTGTTGTGTGTTTCTCTGTTTCCTAGTGTAACGGATGTGAAACGGCTAGCTAGTTAGCGGTGTGCGCTAAATAGCGTTTCAATCGGTGACGTCACTTGCTCTGAGACCTTGAAGTAGTGGTTCCCCTTGCTCTGCAAGGGCCACGGCTTTTGTGGAGCGATGGGTAACGATGCTTCGAGGGTGACTGTTGTTGATGTGTGCAGAGGGTCCCTGGTTCGCGCGAGGGGACGGTCTAAAGTTATACTGTTACACTAGGATACAAACGTACCCTTAATATCCACTGTAAGTTACAATGTGAAGGTGTGTTTCTGTTTCCTAGGATACAAACCAACCCTTAATATCCACTGTAAGGTACAATGTGAAGGTGTGTTTCTGTTTCCTAGGATACAAACGTACCCTTAATATCCACTGTAAGTTACAATGTGAAGGTGTGTTTCTGTTTCCTAGGATACAAACCAACCCTTAATATCCACTGTAAGGTACAATGTGAAGGTGTGTTTCTGTTTCCTAGGATACAAACCAACCCTTAATATCCACTGTAAGGTACAATGTGAAGGTGTGTTTCTGTTTCCTAGGATACAAACCATCCCTTAATATCCACTGTAAGGTACAATGTGAAGGGGGTTTCTGTTTCCTAGGATACAAACCAACCCTTAATATCCACTGTAAGGTACAATGTGAAGGGGTGTTTCTGTTTCCTAGGATACAAACCAACCCTTAATATCCACTGTAAGGTACAATGTGAAGGGGTGTTTCTGTTTCCTAGGATACAAACCAACCCTTAATATCCACTGTAAGGTACAATGTGAAGGTGTGTTTCTGTTTCTAGGATACAAACCAACACTTAATATCCACTGTAAGTTACAATGTGAAGGTGTGTTTCTGTTTCCTAGGATACAAACCAACCCTTAATATCCACTGTAAGTTACAATGTGAAGGTGTGTTTCTGTTTCCTAGGATACAAACCAACCCCTTAATATCCACTGTAAGGTACAATGAGGAATTACCTCCTAAAAGGATGTTTTTTATTTTTATATTTATCCGTTATTTTACCAGGTAAGTTGACTGAGAACACGTTCTCTTTTGCAGCAACGACCTGGGAATAGTTAGAGGGGAGAGGAGGGGGGATGAATGAGCCAATTGTAAACTGGGGATTATTAGGTGACCATGATGGTATGAGGGCCAGATTGGGAATTTAGCCAGGGATTTGTCACTGAGGTGGTACCCTAAAATGGAAAATGTATACAATCATTATATTCAACATATTTTCCAGCATGCTCTACTGCAGGTAGATAAAAAAATATATTTTTATCTGTGGTTTGCATGTACATTGATACATTGATCAATCTTTTGCCACACAAAAATAGTGTGTGAGCTGGCAACATTGTCTGTTATGCCATATGATACAGTCAATCCCCAACACACACACACACACACACACACACACACACACACACACACACACACACACACACACACACACACACACACACACACACACACACACACACACACACACACACACACACACACACACACACACACACACACACACACACACACACACACACACACACACACACACACACACACACATTGAAAAGGTACTGCTGAAGGGGGCAGTGTGAGTAGAGTTAGGGTTGGTGGAGTAGAGAGGTGGGGGTGTTTGACGTAGAGCCAGGAACTCCCCTTCTGCACTGTTTAATTGATGGATGTGCTCGGTACAAGACACTGATGGACTCACTCTCGGCCCTTCCCCATTCGACTACCTCAGCCTCACTGGTGTGAAAAATGATCAATTACTGCTGGGTCTATTGGCGCAACAGGCCAATGAGCAAATGGCTGCTATGGGACTCTGATGGGACTCTGTGACTATGAGGTGATGGCAGGATAGGACCTGTGTGACCTTAGGCTCCATTTTTTTGAGCAAAGAAAATACTCACAAAGAATTCCACTGAGAGGATGTGTTGTGTTGTAATTGAATGGACCACCGTGTGTAGGGGGCTTAGTGAATAACAGTGAGTTGTGTGTGTGTGTGTGTGTGTGTGTGTGTGTGTGTGTGTGTGTGTGTGTGTGTGTGTGTGTGTGTGTGTGTGTGTGTGTGTGTGTGTGTGTGTGTGTGTGTGTGTGTGTGTGTGTGTGTGTGTGTGTGTGTGTGTGTGTGCTGTGTGATGACAGGACATGTGTTGGTTCATTATGGATCTTTACCACCAACATCTGTTCCTCGGCTGGTTGGATCTCAGAGGAGGAGACATGTGTTGGTCTGATCACTTAATGTTGATCTGGTCTGATCACTGTAATCATAGGAGAGGGGTTGATATGGTCTGATCACGTGATCATAGGAGAGGGGTTGATTGGATCTCAGAGGAGGGAGACAGAGAAGATTGATATGGTCTGATCACTGTAATCAGAGAAGAGGGGTTGATATGGTCTGATCACTGTAATCAGAGGAGAGGTTGATATGGTCTGATCACTGTAATCAGAGGAGAGGGGTTGATATGGTCTGATCACTGTAATCAGAGGAGAGGGGTTGATATGGTCTGATCACTGTAATCAGAGGAGACAGGTTGATATGGTCTGATCACTGTAATCAGAAGAGGGGTTGATATGGTCTGATCACTGTAATCAGAGAAAGGGATTGATTGGAGAGCAGACCTGGGTTGAAATACTATTTGAAATAATTTCAGAAACTTTAGCTGGGTTTGACTGAGAACCATTTGAATAGTCGCAGCAGTACAAACATCGGCCATGTAGGCAGACCAAGGAATGGAATGATTTCAAATAGTATTTGAATCCAGGTCTGCTGGAGGGCAGGAATCTACTTCTCTCAGGGCCACAGCAGTGTTCTTATAGTAGTCCTCTGCTGATCTCCATTGACTCCCACTTTATGAGCCACGGCATGATGCTGTTCAGAGACACAGGGTCAACCATCAGACCACCATGGGCTAGAAATCACCAATTAGAAGCTGTCTAGGACATAATAGAAAAAAAGTCTCATTCCAAAGATCTCTACAAATCATAGGCTGTCTTTTTTATAATGAGAGTTGTCAATGTATTCCATTGCTGAGCCCTCAAAAGCTGCTCCCTGACTCTCAACGATGCTAGAGATGGAATACATTGTTTTGGTTGACGGGGACCTCCCACCAGTATGACTGATAGCATGTGTTTCATGTCTGTAAGGATCCCTTACTGGCATAGTGAAACCCTCATGTTCTAGGGCTATTAGTACCACTGTTGTAGGACACCACCACCAGGATATTGTCGCCACATTGGAAGCAGGGGGACCATGACAGATGGAGATAAACATGGTGTATACTTCACATGCTTTCAGGACCTGCTATCATTTGTCTCACTGTGTCTCTGGCAGACAGACAGTACAGCTGTTTTCAGATGGGGGTTTTCCATACAGTATGTACTAGCTAAGCTCCTATCTACTGTAAATTGATAGACTCGTTGTACTTATATGATACATTCACCTGTCTTCGATACATTCATGTTTGCATAAAGATTCAGCATGAATAAGAAATCTACCAAACATGGAGTGTTTTGTTCATGGTCTATAGAAACTGATGTATAGTTGTACACATGCGCTCACAGCCGGCGGTTGAAGCCGTTTCCTTAGCCACAGAGCCTACCCACGACACTTGTCGTGAAGGTAGAATGCACTCACTCTGTGCAATAATGTATCTAAATGAGAGTACTTACAGCTAATAGAGAAACATGGTGTAAAATGTGCTAGGTTAAATAACTGGTGAAATTGATCATTTTTCCATACCTTGCTGTGATTGTATATGAGTGCACAGCTGGTGTCCACAGTTCAGATAAAGCAATTAGCTACAGTGTGGAATATAACATTCTTAGAATATGGTAATAGCATGCTTGGTAAAGACACCATGGAAGGCTCACTTGCATTCATGCCTGGCCCATTAAAATCTTACTTATAAAGAATGCCTGGCCCATTAAAATCTTACTTATAAAGAATGCCCGGCCCATTAAAATCTTACTTATAAAGAATGCCCGGCCCATTAAAATCTTACTTATAAAGAATGCCCAGCCCATTAAAATCTTACTTATAAAGAATGCCCAGCCCATTAAAATCTTACTTATAAAGAATGCCCGCCCATTAAAATCTTACTTATAAAGAATGCCCGGCCCATTAAAATCTTACTTATAAAGAATGCCCGGCCCATTAAAATCTTACTTATAAAGAATGCCCGGCCCATTAAAATCTTACTTATAAAGAATGCCCGGCCCATTAAAATCTTACTTATAAAGAATGCCCGGCCCATTAAAATCTTACTTATAAAGAATGCCCGGCCCATTAAAATCTTACTTATAAAGAATGCCCGGCCCATTAAAATCTTACTTATAAAGAATGCCCGGCCCATTAAAATCTTACTTATAAAGAATGCCCGGCCCATTAAAATCTTACTTATAAAGAATGCCCGGCCCATTAAAATCTTACTTATAAAGAATGCCC
>NW_025755847.1:0-7257 GCF_021184085.1 Oncorhynchus gorbuscha
ATATTACAGTGGATCCAAGTTATATTGTGGTGGTTCCAAGTTATATTATAGTGGTTCCAAGTTCTATTAAAGTGGTTTCAAGATATATTGTGGTGGTTCCAAGTTCTATTATGGTGGTTCCAAGTTATATTATAGTGGATCCAAGTTCTATTGTTGTGGTTCCAAGTTCTATTATAGTGGTTCCAAGTTCTATTGTGGTGGTTCCAAGTTCTATTGTGGTGGTTCCAAGTTATATTGTGGTGGTTCCAAGTTCTATTGTAGTTGTTCCAAGTTCTATTGTGGTGGTTCCAAGTTCTATTGTGGTGGTTCCAAGTTATATTATTTTGGTTCCAAGATATATTATGCTGGTTCCAAGTTCTATTGTGGTGGTTGCAAGATTTATTTAAGTGGTTTAAGTGGTTCCAAGTTCTGTTATTGTGGTTCCAAGTTATATTATATTGGTTCCAAGTTCTATTGTAGTGGTTCCAATATAGTGGATCCAAGTTATATTGTGGTGGTTCCAAGTTCTATTGTGGTGGTTCCAAGTTCTATTGTGGTGGTTCCAAGTTCTATTGTGGTGGTTCCAAGTTATTTTAAAGTGGTTTCAAGATCTATTGTGGTGGTTCCAAGTTCTATTATGGTGGTACTATTGTGGTGGTACTATTGTGGTGGTTCCATGTTCTATTGTGGTGTTTCCAATTTATTTTATAGTGGTTTAAAGTTATATTATTGTGGTTCCAAGTTCTATTGTGGTGGTTCCAAGTTCTATTATAGTGGATCCAAGTTCTATTGTGGTGGTTCCAAGTTTTATTGTGGTGGTTCCAAGTTCTATTGTGGTGGTTCCAAGTTATATTAAAGTGGATCCAAGTTATATTGTGGTGGTTCAAAGTTCTATTATAGTGGTTCCAAGTTATATTATAGTTGTTCCAAGTTCTATTATAGTGGATCCAATTTATATTGTGGTGGTTCCAAGTTCTATTATAGTGGTTCCAAGTTCTATTAAAGTGGTTTCAAGATATATTGTGGTGGTTCCAAGTTCTATTATGGTGGTTCCAAGTTATATTATAGTGGATCCAAGTTCTATTGTTGTGGTTCCAAGTTCTATTATAGTGGTTCCAAGTTCATTGCGGTGGTTCCAAGTTCTATTGTGGTGGTTCCAAGGATTATATTGTGGTGGTTCCAAGTTCTATTGTAGTTGTTCCAAGTTCTATTGTGGTGGTTCCAAGTTCTATTGTGGTGGTTCCTAAGTTATATTATTTTGGTTCCAAGATATATTATGCTGGTTCCAAGTTTCTATTGTGGTGGTTGCAAGATTTATTTAAGTGGTTTAAGTGGTTCCAGGTTCTGTTATTGTGGTTCCAAGTTATATTATATTGGTTCCAAGTTCTATTATAGTGGTTCCAAGTTCTATTGCGGTGGTTCCAAATTCTATTGTGGTGGTTCCAAGTTATATTGTGGTGGTTCCAAGTTCTAGTTGTTCCAAGTTCTATTGTGGTGGTTCCAAGTTCTATTGTGGTGGTTCCAAGTTATATTGTGGTGGTTCCAAGTTCTATTGTGGTGGTTCCAAGTTCTATTGTGGTGGTTCCAAGTTCTATTGTGGTGGTTCCAAGTTATTTTAAAGTGGTTTCAAGATCTATTGTGGTGGTTCCAAGTTCTATTATGGTGGTACTATTGTGGTGGTACTATTGTGGTGGTTCCATGTTCTATTGTGGTGTTTCCAATTTATTTTATAGTGGTTTAAAGTTATATTATTGTGGTTCCAAGTTCTATTGTGGTGGTTCCAAGTTCTATTATAGTGGATCCAAGTTCTATTGTGGTGGTTCCAAGTTTTATTGTGGTGGTTCCAAGTTCTATTGTGGTGGTTCCAAGTTATATTAAAGTGGATCCAAGTTATATTGTGGTGGTTCAAAGTTCTATTATAGTGGTTCCAAGTTCTTTTGTGGTGGTTCCAAGTTCTATTATAGTGGTTCCAAGTTATTTTGTGGTGGTTCCAAGTTCTATTATAGTGGTTCCAAGTTATATTATTTTGGTTCCAAGTTATATTATAGTGGTTCCAAGTTATATTATAGTTGTTCCAAGTTCTATTATAGTGGATCCAGTGGTGGTTCCAAGTTCTATTATAGTGGTTCCAATTTATATTGTGGTGGTTCCAAGTTCTATTATGGTGGTTCCAAGTTCTATTGTGGTTTCCAAGTTCTATTATAGTGGATCCAAGTTCTATTGGTGGTTCCAAGTTATATTACAGTGGATCCAAGTTATATTGTGTTCCAAGTTCTATTATAGTGGATCCAAGTTCTATTGTGGTGGTTCCAAGTTTTATTGTGGTGGTTCCAAGTTCTATTGTGGTGGTTCCAAGTTATATTAAAGTGGATCCAAGTTATATTGTGGTGGTTCCAAGTTCTATTATAGTGGATCCAAGTTCTATTGTGGTGGTTCCAAGTTCTATTATAGTGGATCCAAGTTCTATTGTGGTGGTTCCAGGTTCTATTATTTTGGTTCCAAGTTATATTATAGTGGTTCCTAGTTATATTATAGCAGTTCCAAGTTCTATTATAGTGGATCCAAGTTCTATTGTGCTGGTTCCAAGTTATGTTATTTTGGTTCCAAGTTATATTATAGTGGTTTCAAGTTATATTATGGTGGTTCCAAGTAATATTATTTTGGTTCCAAGTTATATTATAGTGGTTCCAAGTCATAATTTGGTGGTTGCAAGTTATATTATTTTGGTTCCAAGTTATATTATAGTGGTTCCAAGATATATTGTTTTGGTGGTTCCAAATTCTATATTAGTTGTTCCATGGTCTATTGTGGTGGTTCCAAGTTCTATTATAGTGGTTACAAGTTATATTGTGGTGTTCCAAGTTCTATTATATTGGTTTCCAAGTTCTATTATATTGGTTTCCAAGTTCTATTATAGTGGTTCCAAGTTCTATTGTGGTGGTTCCATGTTCTATTGTAGTGGTTCCAAGTTCTATTGTGATGGTTCCAAGTTATATTATAGTGGTTCCAAGTTCTATTAAAGTGGTTTCAAGTTATATTGTGGTGGTTCCAAGTTCTATTATGGTGGTTCCAAGTTCTATTGTAGTGGTTCCAAGTTCTATTGTGGTGGTTCCAAGATATATTACAGTGGTTCCAAGTTCTATTATAGTGGTTCCAAGTTCTATTGTAGTGGTTCCAATTTATATTTGGTGGTTCCAAGTTATATTGTGGTGGTTCCAAGTTATATTATTTTGGTTCCAAGATATAATATGCTGGTTCCAAGTTCTATTGTGGTGGTTGTAAGTTTTATTTAAGTGGTTCCAAGTTCTGTTATAGTGGTTCCAAGTTATATTATTGTGGTTCCAAGTTCTATTGTAGTGGTTCCAAGTTATATTATAGTGGATCCAAGTTCTATTGTGGTGGTTCCAAGTTCTATTATAGTGGTTCCAAGTTATATTATAGTGGATCCAAGATCTATTGTAGTGGTTCCAAGTTCTATTGTGGTAGTTCCAAGTTATGTTATTTTGGTTCCAAGTTATATTATAGTGGATCCAAGATCTATTATAGTGGTTCCAAGTTCTATTGTGGTGGTTCCAAGTTCTATTGTGGTGGTTCCAAGTTCTATTGTGGTGGTTCCAAGTTATTTTATAGTGGTTTAAAGTTATATTATTGTGGTTCCAAGTTCTATTGTGGTGGTTCCAAGTTATATTATAGTGGATCCAAGTTCTATTGTGGTGGTTCCAAGTTCTATTATGGTGGTTCCAAGTTCTATTAAAGTGGTTTCAAGTTATATTGTGGTGGTTCCAAGTTCTGTTATGGTGGTTCCAAGTTCTATTATAGTGGTTCCAAGTTCTATTGTGGTGGTTCCAAATTATATTAAAGTGGATCCAAGTTATATTGTGGTGGTTCAAAGTTCTATTATAGTGGTTCCAAGTTATTTTGTGGTGGTTCCAAGTTATATTGTTGTGGTTCCAAGTTCTATTATAGTGGTTCCAAGTTCTATTGTGTGGTTCCAAGTTCTATTGTGGTGGTTCCAAGTTATATTACAGTGGTTCCAAGTTCTATTGTGGTGGTTCCAAGTTCTATTGTTGTGGTTCCAAGTTCTATTATAGTGGTTCCAAGTTCTATTGTGGTGGTTCCAAGTTATATTATTTTGGTTCCAAGATATATTATGCTGGTTCCAAGTTCTATTGTGGTGGTTGCAAGATTTATTTAAGTGGTTTAAGTGGTTCCAAGTTCTGTTATTGTGGTTCCAAGTTATATTATATTGGTTCCAAGTTCTATTGTAGTGGTTCCAATATAGTGGATCCAAGTTATATTGTGGTGGTTCCAAGTTCTATTGTGGTGGTTCCAAGTTCTATTGTGGTGGTTCCAAGTTCTATTGTGGTGGTTCCAAGTTATTTTAAAGTGGTTTCAAGATCTATTGTGGTGGTTCCAAGTTCTATTATGGTGGTACTATTGTGGTGGTACTATTGTGGTGGTTCCATGTTCTATTGTGGTGTTTCCAATTTATTTTATAGTGGTTTAAAGTTATATTATTGTGGTTCCAAGTTCTATTGTGGTGGTTCCAAGTTCTATTATAGTGGATCCAAGTTCTATTGTGGTGGTTCCAAGTTTTATTGTGGTGGTTCCAAGTTCTATTGTGTGGTTCCAAGTTATATTAAAGTGGATCCAAGTTATATTGTGGTGGTTCAAAGTTCTATTATAGTGGTTCCAAGTTCTTTTGTGGTGGTTCCAAGTTCTATTATAGTGGTTCCAAGTTATTTTGTGGTGGTTCCAAGTTCTATTATAGTGGTTCCAAGTTATATTATTTTGGTTCCAAGTTATATTATAGTGGTTCCAAGTTATATTATAGTTGTTCCAAGTTCTATTATAGTGGATCCAATTTATATTGTGGTGGTTCCAAGTTCTATTATAGTGGTTCCAAGTTCTATTAAAGTGGTTTCAAGATATATTGTGGTGGTTCCAAGTTCTATTATGGTGGTTCCAAGTTATATTATAGTGGATCCAAGTTCTATTGTTGTGGTTCCAAGTTCTATTATAGTGGTTCCAAGTTCTATTGCGGTGGTTCCAAGTTCTATTGTGGTGGTTCCAAGTTATATTGTGGTGGTTCCAAGTTCTATTGTAGTTGTTCCAAGTTCTATTGTGGTGGTTCCAAGTTCTATTGTGGTGGTTCCAAGTTATATTATTTTGGTTCCAAGATATATTATGCTGGTTCCAAAGTTCTATTGTGGTGGTTGCAAGATTTATTTAAGTGGTTTAAGTGGTTCCAAGTTCTGTTATTGTGGTTCCAAGTTATATTATATTGGTTCCAAGTTCTATTGTAGTGGTTCCAATATAGTGGATCCAAGTTATATTGTGGTGGTTCCAAGTTCTATTGTGGTGGTTCCAAGTTCTATTGTAGTGTTCCAAGTTATTTTAAAGTGGTTTCAAGATCTATTGTGGTGGTTCCAAGTTCTATTATGGTGGTTCCAAGTTCTATTGTGGTGGTTCCAAGTTCTATTATAGTGGTTCCAAGTTCTATTGTGGTGGTTCCAAGTTCTATTATAGTGGATCCAAGTTCTATTGTGGTGGTTCCAAGTTTTATTGTGGTGGTTCCAAGTTCTATTGTGGTGGTTCCAAGTTATATTAAAGTGGATCCAAGATATATTGTGGTGGTTCAAAGTTCTATTATAGTGGTTCCAAGTTATTTTGTGGTGGTTCCAAGTTCTATTATAGTGGTTCCAAGTTATATTATTTTGGTTCCAAGTTATATTATAGTGGTTCCAAGTTATATTATAGTTGTTCCAAGTTCTATTATAGTGGATCCAATTTATATTGTGGTGGTTCCAAGTTCTATTATAGTGTTTACAAGTTCTATTAAAGTGGTTTCAAGATCTATTGTGGTGGTTCCAAGTTCTATTATGGTGGTTCCAAGTTCTATTATAGTGGATCCAAGTTCTGTTGTGGTGGTTCCAAGTTATATTACAGTGGATCCAAGTTATATTGTGGTGGTTCCAAGTTCTATTTAATGTGGTTGCAAGTTATATTATTTTGGTTCCAAGTTATATATTATAGTGGTTCCAAGTTCTATTGTGGTGGTTCCAAGTTTTATTGTGGTGGTACCAAGTTATATTGTTATGGTGGTTCCAAATTCTATATTAGTTGTTCTATTGTGGTGGTTCCAAGTTCTATTATAGTGGTTACAAGTTATATTGTGGTGTTCCAAGTTCTATTATATTGGTTTCCAAGTTCTATTATATTGGTTTCCAAGTTCTATTATAGTGGTTCCAAGTTCTATTGTGGTGGTTCCAAGTTCTATTAAAGTGGTTTCAAGATATATTGTGGTGGTTACAAGTTCTATTATGGTGGTTCCAAGTTCTATTATAGTGGTTCCAAGTTCTATTGTGGTGGTTCCAAGTTATATTACAGTGGATCCAAGTTATATTGTGGTGGTTCCAAGTTCTATTATAGTGGTTCCAAGTTCTATTGTGGTGGTTCCAAGTTCTATTATAGTGGTTCCAAGTTCTATTGTGGTGGTTCCAAGTTATATTAAAGTGGATCCAAGATATATTGTGGTGGTTCAAAGTTCTATTATAGTGGTTCCAAGTTATATTATTTTGGTTCCAAGTTATATTATAGTGGTTCCAAGTTATATTATAGTTGTTCCAAGTTCTATTATAGTGGATCCAATTTATATTGTGGTGGTTCCAAGTTCTATTATAGTGTTTACAAGTTCTATTAAAGTGGTTTCAAGATCTATTGTGGTGGTTCCAAGTTCTATTATGGTGGTTCCAAGTTCTATTATAGTGGATCCAAGTTCTGTTGTGGTGGTTCCAAGTTATATTACAGTGGATCCAAGTTATATTGTGGTGGTTCCAAGTTCTATTTAATGTGGTTGCAAGTTATATTATTTTGGTTCCAAGTTATATATTATAGTGGTTCCAAGTTCTATTGTGGTGGTTCCAAGTTTTATTGTGGTGGTACCAAGTTATATTGTTATGGTGGTTCCAAATTCTATATTAGTTGTTCTATT
Organism: Oncorhynchus gorbuscha; assembly: GCF_021184085.1. Classification (NCBI taxonomy): domain Eukaryota; kingdom Metazoa; phylum Chordata; class Actinopteri; order Salmoniformes; family Salmonidae; genus Oncorhynchus; species Oncorhynchus gorbuscha. The sequence goes on from NW_025755847.1 coordinate 6,974, forward strand.
GTGGTGGTTCCAAGTTCTATTATAGTGGTTACAAGTTATATTGTGGTGTTCCAAGTTCTATTATATTGGTTTCCAAGTTCTATTATATTGGTTTCCAAGTTCTATTATAGTGGTTCCAAGTTCTATTGTGGTGGTTCCAAGTTCTATTAAAGTGGTTTCAAGATATATTGTGGTGGTTACAAGTTCTATTATGGTGGTTCCAAGTTCTATTATAGTGGTTCCAAGTTCTATTGTGGTGGTTCCAAGTTATATTACAGTGGATCCAAGTTATATTGTGGTGGTTC
>NW_025755848.1:0-7253 GCF_021184085.1 Oncorhynchus gorbuscha
ACACCATCCTGTATAACTACTGTCTATACACACCATCCTGTATAACTACTGTCTATACACACCATCCTGTATAACTACTGTCTATACACACCATCCTATATAACTACTGTCTATACTGTCTATACACACCATCCTATATAACTACTGTCTATACTGTATATACACACCATCCTGTATAACTACTGTCTATACTGTCTATACACACCATCCTGTATAACTACTGTCTATACACACCATCCTGTATAACTATTGTCTATACACACCATCCTGTATAACTACTGTCTATACACACCATCCTATATAACTACTGTCTTTACTGTCTATACACACCATCCTATATAACTACTGTCTATACTGTCTAGACACACCATCCTGTATAACTACTGTCTATACTGTCTAGACACACCATCCTGTATAACTACTGTCTATACACACCATCCTATATAACTACTGTCTATACACAGCATCCTATATAACTACTGTCTATACACACCATCCTATATAACTACTGTCTATACACACCATCCTATATAACTACTGTCTATACTGTCTATACACACCATCCTATATAACTACTGTCTATACACACCATCCTATATAACTACTGTCTATACACACCATCCTATATAACTACTGTCTATACTGTCTATACACACCATCCTATATAACTACTGTCTATACTGTCTATACACACCATCATATATAACTACTGTCTATACACACCATCCTATATAACTACTGTCTATACACACCATCCTATATAACTACTGTCTATACTGTCTATACACACCATCCTATATAACTACTGTCTATACTGTCTATACACACCATCCTATATAACTACTGTCTATACTGTCTATACACACCATCCTATATAACTACTGTATATACACACCATCCTATATAACTACTGTATATACTGTCTATACACACCATCCTATATAACTACTGTCTATACACACCATCCTATATAACTACTGTCTATACACACCATCCTATATAACTACTGTCTATACACACCATCCTATATAACTACTGTCTATACACACCATCCTATATAACTACTGTCTATACACACCATCCTATATAACTACTGTCTATACACACCATCCTATATAACTACTGTCTATACTGTCTATACACACCATCCTATATAACTACTGTCTATACTGTCTATACACACCATCCTATATAACTACTGTCTATACACACCATCCTATATAACTACTGTCTATACACACCATCCTATATAACTACTGTCTATACACACCATCCTATATAACTACTGTCTATACACACCATCCTATATAACTACTGTCTATACACACCATCCTATATAACTACTGTCTATACTGTCTATACACACCATCCTATATAACTACTGTCTATACACACCATCCTATATAACTACTGTCTGTACTGTCTATACACACCATCCTGTATAACTACTGTCTATACACACCATCCTATATAACTACTGTCTATACACACCATCCTATATAACTACTGTCTATACACACCATCCTATATAACTACTGTCTATACTGTCTATACACACCATCCTATATAACTACTGTCTATACACACCATCCTATATAACTACTGTCTATACACACCATCCTATATAACTACTGTCTATACACACCATCCTATATAACTACTGTCTATACACACCATCCTATATAACTACTGTCTATACACACCATCCTATATAACTACTGTCTATACACACCATCATATATATAACTACTGTCTATACACACCATCCTATATAACTACTGTCTATACTGTCTATACACACCATCATATATAACTACTGTCTATACACACCATCCTATATAACTACTGTCCATACTGTCTATACACACCATCCTATATAACTACTGTCTACACTGTCTATACACACCATCCTATATAACTACTGTCTACACTGTCTATACACACCATCCTATATAACTACTGTCTATACACACCATCCTATATAACTACTGTCTATACTGTCTATACACACCATCCTATATAACTACTGTCTATACACACCATCCTATATAACTACTGTCTATACTGTCTATACACACCATCCTATATAACTACTGTCTATACACACCATCCTATATAACTACTGTCTATACACACCATCCTATATAACTACTGTCTATACTGTCTATACACACCATCCTATATAACTACTGTCTATACTGTCTATACACACCATCCTATATAACTACTGTCTATACAGACCATCCTATATAACTACTGTCTATACACACCATCCCGATATAACTACTGTCTATACACACCATCCTATATAACTGCTGTCTATACACAGCATCCTATATAACTACTGTCTATACTGTCTATACACACCCTCCTATATAACTACTGTCTATACACACCATCCTATATAACTACTGTCTATACACACCCTCCTATATAACTACTGTCTATACCCACCATCCTATATAACTACTGTTTATACACACCATCCTATATAACTTCTGTCTATACACACCATCCTATATAACTACTGTCTATACTGTCTATACACACCCTCCTATATAACTACTGTCTATACACACCATCCCGATATAACTACTGTCTATACACACCATCCTTATAACTGCTGTCTATACACAGCATCCTATATAACTACTGTCTATACTGTCTATACACACCATCCTATATAACTACTGTCTATACACACCATCCTATATAACTACTGTCTAGACACAGCATCCTATATAACTACTGTCTATACACACCATCCTATATAACTACTGTCTATACTGTCTATACACACCCTCCTATATAACTACTGTCTATACACACCATCCTATATAACTACTGTCTATACACACCATCCTATATAACTACTGTCTATACTGTCTATACACACCCTCCTATATAACTACTGTCTATACACACCATCCTATATAACTACTGTCTATGTAACGGATGTGAAACAGCTAGCTTAGTTAGCGGTGGTACACGCTAAATAGCGTTTCAATCGGTGACGTCACTTGCTCTGAGACCTTGAAGAAGTAGTTCGCCCTTGCCCTGCAAGGGCCGCGGCTTTTGTGGAGCAATGGTTCGAGGGTGACTGTTGTTGATGTGTGCAGAGGGTCCCTGTTACATCTATACAAACCATCCTATATAACTACTGTCCATACTGTCTATACACACCATCCTATATAACTACTGTCTATACTGTCTATTTCACACACGCAGACGCTGATATTGCTCGTTCTGATATTTCTTTCTTTTAGTTCTGGGGGTATTGTGTGTATTGTTTTGTGTTGCTAGGTATTACTGTACTGTAGGAGCTAGAAACACAAGCATTAGATATTACTGTACTGATGAAGCTAGAAACACAAGCATTAGATATTACTGTACTGATGGAGCTAGAAACACAAGCATTAGATATTACTGTACTGTTGAAGCGAGAAACACAAGCATTAGGTATTACTGTTCTGTTGAAGCTAGAAACACAAGCATTAAATATTACTGTACTGTAGGAGCTAGAAAAACAAGCATTAGATATTACTGTACTGATGAAGCTAGAAACACAAGCATTAGATATTACTGTACTGATGGAGCTAGAAACACAAGCATTAGATATTACTGTACTGTTGAAGCTAGAAACACAAGCATTAGATATTACTGTACTGTTGGAGCTAGAAAAACAAGCATTAGATATTACTGTACTGATGGAGCTAGAAACACAAGCATTAGATATTACTGTACTGATGGAGCTAGAAACACAAGCATTAGATATTACTGTACTGTTGAAGCTAGAAACACAAACATTAGATATTACTGTACTGTTGGAGCGAGAAACACAAGCATTAGGTATTACTGTTCTGTTGAAGCTAGAAACACAAGCATTAGATATTACTGTACTGTTGGAGCTAGAAACACAAGCATTAGGTATTACTGTACTGTTGGAGCTAGAAACACAAGCATTAGATATTACTGTACTGATGGAGCTAGAAACATAAGCATTAGACATTACTGTACTGATGGAGCTAGAAACACAAGCATTAGATATTACTGTTCTGTTGAAGCTAGAAACACAAGCATTAGATATTACTGTACTGTTGGAGCTAGAAACACAAGCATTAGATATTACTGTACTGTTGAAGCTAGAAACACAAGCATTAGATATTACTGTAGTGTTGAAGCTAGAAACACAAGCATTAGATATTACTGTACTGTTGGAGCTAGAAACACATGCATTAGATATTACTGTACTGTTGAAGCTAGAAACACATGCATTAGATATTACTGTACTGTTGAAGCTAGAAACACAGGCATTTTGCTGTACTGTTGGAGCTAGAAACACAGGCATTTTGCTGTTCTGTTGGAGCTAGAAACACAATCATTTTGCTGTACTGTTGGAGCTAGAAACACAATCATTTTGCTGTACTGTTGGAGCTAGAAACACAATCATTTTGCTGTACTGTTGGAGCTAGAAACACAATCATTTTGCTGTACTGTTGGAGCTAGAAACACAATCATTTTGCTGTACTGTTGGAGCTAGAAACACAATCATTTTGCTGTACTGTTGGAGCTAGAAACACAGGCATTTTGCTGTACTGTTGGAGCTAGAAACACAGGCATTTTGCTGTACTGTTGGAGCTAGAAACACAGGCATTTTGCTGTTCTGTTGGAGCTAGAAACACAAGCATTAGATATTACTGTACTGTTGGAGCTAGAAACACAATAATTTTTGCTGTACTGTTGGAGCTAGAAACACAATCATTTTGCTGTACTGTTGGAGCTAGAAACACAATCATTTTGCTGTACTGTTGGAGCTAGAAACACAGGCATTTTGCTGTACTGTTGGAGCTAGAAACACAATCATTTTGCTGTACTGTTGGAGCTAGAAACACAATCATTAGATATTACTGTACTGTTGGAGCTAGAAACACAGGCATTTTGCTGTACTGTTGGAGCTAGAAACACAATCATTTTGCTGTACTGTTGGAGCTAGAAACACAATCATTAGATATTACTGTACTGTTGAGCTAAAACACAGGCATTTTGCTGTACTGTTGGAGCTAGAAACACAATCATTTTGCTGTACTGATGGAGCTAGAAACACAATCATTAGATATTACTGTAGTGTTGAAGCTAGAAACACAAGCATTAGATATTACTGTACTGTTGGAGCTAGAAACACATGCATTAGATATTACTGTACTGTTGAAGCTAGAAACACATGCATTAGATATTACTGTACTGTTGAAGCTAGAAACACAGGCATTTTGCTGTACTGTTGGAGCTAGAAACACAGGCATTTTGCTGTTCTGTTGGAGCTAGAAACACAATCATTTTGCTGTACTGTTGGAGCTAGAAACACAATCATTTTGCTGTACTGTTGGAGCTAGAAACACAATCATTTTGCTGTACTGTTGGAGCTAGAAACACAATCATTTTGCTGTACTGTTGGAGCTAGAAACACAATCATTTTGCTGTACTGCTTGGAGCTAGAAACACAATCATTTTGCTGTACTGTTGGAGCTAGAAACACAGGCATTTTGCTGTACTGTTGGAGCTAGAAACACAGGCATTTTGCTGTACTGTTGGAGCTAGAAACACAGGCATTTTGCTGTTCTGTTGGAGCTAGAAACACAAGCATTAGATATTACTGTACTGTTGGAGCTAGAAACACAATAATTTTTGCTGTACTGTTGGAGCTAGAAACACAATCATTTTGCTGTACTGTTGGAGCTAGAAACACAATCATTTTGCTGTACTGTTGGAGCTAGAAACACAGGCATTTTGCTGTACTATTTGGAGCTAGAAACACAATCATTTTGCTGTACTGTTGGAGCTAGAAACACAATCATTAGATATTACTGTACTGTTGGAGCTAGAACACAGGCATTTTGCTGTACTGTTGGAGCTAGAAACACAATCATTTTGCTGTACTGTTGAGCTAGAAACACAATCATTAAGATATTACTGTACTGTTGAGCTAGAAACACAGGCATTTTGCTGTACTGTTGGAGCTAGAAACACAATCATTTTGCTGTACTGATGGAGCTAGAAACACAATCATTAGATATTATTGTACTGTTGGAGCTATAAACACAATCATTATATATTACTGTACTTTTGGAGCTAGAAACACAGGCATTTTGCTGTTCTGTTGGAGCTAGAAACACAATCATTTTGCTGTACTGTTGGAGCTAGAAACACAATCATTGTGCTGTACTGTTGGAGCTAGAAACACAATCATTTTGCTGTACTGTTGGAGCTAGAAACACAGGCATTTTGCTGTTCTGTTGGAGCTAGAAACACAATCATTTTGCTGTACTGTTGGAGCTAGAAACACAATCATTTTGCTGTACTGTTGGAGCTAGAAACACAATCATTTTGCTGTACTGTTAGAGCTAGAAACACAGGCATTTTATTGTACTGTTGGAGCTAGAAACACAATCATTTTGCTGTACTGATGGAGCTAGAAACACAGGCATTTTGCTGTACTGTTGGAGCTAGAAACACAATAATTTTGCTGTACTGTTGGAGCTAGAAACACCATCATTTTACTGTGCTGTTGAAGCTAGAAACACAGACATTAGATATTACTGTTCTGTTGGAGCTAGAAACACAAGCAATAGATATTACTGTTCTGTTGGAGCTAGAAACACAAGCATTAGATATTACTGTACTGTTGGAGCTAGAAACACAAGCATTAGATATTACTGTTCTGTTGGAGCTAGAAACACAAGCATTAGATATTACTGTACTTTAGACTAGAAACACAAGCATTAGATATTACTGTACTGTTGGAGCTAGAAACACAAGAATTGGATATTACTGTACTGTTGGAGCTAGAAACACAGGCATTTTGCTATACTGTTGGAGCTAGAAACACAATCATTTTGCTGTACTGTTGGAGCTAGAAACACAAGAATTAGATATTACTGTAGTGTTGAAGCTAGAAACACAAGCATTAGATATTACTGTACTGTTGGACTAAACACATGCATTAGATATTACTGTACTGTTGAAGCTAGAAACACATGCATTAGATATTACTGTACTAATAGGCTAGAAACACAGGCATTTTGCTGTACTGTTGGAGCTAGAAACACAGGCATTTGCTGTTCTGTTGGAGCCTAGAAACACAATCATTTTGAAACACAATCATTTTACTGTTGGAGCTAGAAACACAATCATTTTGCTGTACTGTTGGAGCTAGAAACACAATCATTTTGCTGTACTGTTGGAGCTAGAAACACAAT
>NW_025755849.1:0-7253 GCF_021184085.1 Oncorhynchus gorbuscha
GAGAGGTGGTGGTGTTTTGGGGTTAGGAGAGGAGAGATGGAGGTGTTTGGGGGGTTAGGAGAGGAGAGGAGAGGTGTTTGAGGGTTAGGGAGAGGGAGAGTGTTTTGGGGTTAGGAGAGAAGAGGGAGGAGAGGAGATGTGTTTTGTGGTTAGGAGAGGAGAGGAGTGGTGTTTTGGGGTTAGGTGAGGAGAGGAGTGGTGTTTTGGGGTTAGGAGAGGAGAGATGTTTTGGGGTTAAGAGAAGAGAGGAGAGGTGTTTTGGGGTTAGGAGAGGAGAGTGTTTTGGGGTTAGGAGAGGGAGGAGGAGAGGAGAGGAGAGGAGAGAGAGGAGAGAGGAGAGGAGAGGAGAGAGAGAGAGAGAGGAGAGAGGAGATGTGTTTTGTGGTTAGGAGAGGAGAGGAGTGGTGTTTGGGGTTAGGAGAGGAGAGGAGTGGTGTTTTGGGGTTAGGAGAGGGAGAGGAAAAGATGTTTTGGGGTTAATAGAAGAGAGGAGAGGTGTTTTGGGGTTAGGAGAGGAGAGGAGAGATGTTTTTGGGGTTAAGAGAGGAGAGGAGAGGTGTTTCGGTGTTAGCAGAGGAGAGGAGAGATGTTTTTGGGTTAGGAGAGGAGATGAGAGATGTTTTGGGGTTAGGGAGGAGAGATGTTTTGGGGTTAAGAGAAGAGAGGAGAGGTGTTTTGGGGGTTAGGATAGGGAGAGGTGTTTTGGGGTTAGTTGAGGAGAGGTGTTTTGGGGTTAGGATAGAGAAGTGGTGGTGTTTTGGGGTTAGGATAGGAGAGGTGGTGGTGTTTTTGGGGGTTAGGAGAGGAGAGGTGTTTGGGGTTAGGAGAGGAGGTGGTGGTGTTTTGGGGTTAGGAGAGGAGAGGTGTTTGGTGGTTAGGGAGGAGAGGTTGAAGTATTTTGGGGTTAGGAGAGGAAGATTGAGGTGTTTGGGGTTAGGAGAGGAGAGGAGAGATGTTTTGGGGGTTAAGAGAGGAGAGGAGAGATGTTTTGGGGTTAAGAGAGGAGAGGAGAGGTGTTTTGGGGTTAGAGGAGAGGTGGAGGGTTAAGAGAGGAGAGGAGAGATGCTTTTGGGTTAGGAGAAGAGAGGAGAGATGTTTTGGGGTTAGGAGAGAGAGGTGTTTTGGGGTTAAGAGAGGAGAGGAGAGATGCTTTTGGGTTAGGAGAAGAGAGGAGAGATGTTTTGGGGTTAGGGAGAGAGGTGTTTTGGGGTTAAGAGAGGAGAGGAGAGATGTTTTGGGGTTAGAGGAGAGGAGAGGTGTTTTGGGGTTAGGATAGGAGAGGAGAGATGTTTTGGGGTTAGGATAGGAGAGGGAGAGGTGTTTTGGGGTTGGGAGAGGAGAGGTGTTTTGGGGTTAGGAGAGGAGAGGATAGGTGTTTTGGGGTTAGGGAGAGAGGTGTTTTGGGGTTAGGAGGAGAGAGATGTTTTGGGATTAAGAGAGGAGAGGAGAGGAGAGGTGTTTTGGGGTTAGGAGAGGAGAGATGGAGGTGTTTGGGGGTTAGGAGAGGAGAGGAGAGGTGTTTGAGGGTTAGGAGAGGAGAGTGTTTTGGGGTTAGGAGAGAAGAGGAGAGGAGAGGAGATGTGTTTTGTGGTTAGGAGAGGAGAGGAGTGGTGTTTTGGGGTTAGGTGAGGAGAGGAGTGGTGTTTTGGGGTTAGGAGAGGAGAGATGTTTTGGGGTTAAGAGAAGAGAGGAGAGGTGTTTTGGGGTTAGGAGAGGAGAGTGTTTTGGGGTTAGGAGAGGAGAGGAGAGGAGAGGAGAGGAGAGGAGAGGAGAGGAGAGGAGAGGAGAGGAGGAGAGGAGAGGAGATGTGTTTTGTGGTTAGAGAGGAGAGGAGTGGTGTTTTGGGGTTAGGAGAGAGAGGAGTGGTGTTTTGGGGTTAGGAGAGGAGAGGAAAGATGTTTTGGGGTTAATAGAAGAGAGGAGAGGTGTTTTGGGGGTTAGGAGAGGAGAGGAGAGATGTTTTGGGGTTAAGAGAGGAGAGAGAGGTGTTTGGTGTTAGCAGAGGAGAGGAGAGATGTTTTGGGTTAGGAGAGGAGATGAGAGATGTTTTGGGGTTAGGAGAGGAGAGGAGAGATGTTTTGGGGTTAAGAGAAGAGAGGAGAGGTGTTTTGGGGTTAGGATAGAGAGGTGTTTTGGGGTTAGTTGAGGAGAGGTGTTTTGGGGTTAGGATAGGAGAAGTGGTGGTGTTTTGGGGTTAGGATAGGAGAGGTGGTGGTGTTTTGGGGTTAGGAGAGGAGAGGTGTTTGGGGGTTAGGAGAGGAGAGGTGGTGGTGTTTTGGGGTTAGGAGAGGAGAGGTGTTTGGTGGTTAGGAGAGGAGAGGTTGAAGTATTTGGGGTTAGGAGAGGAGAGATTGAGGTGTTTGGGGTTAGAGAGGAGAGGGAGAGATGTTTTGGGGTTAAGAGAGGAGAGATGTTTTGGGGTTAAGAGAGGAGAGGAGAGGTGTTTTGGGGTTAGGAGAGGAGAGGTGTTTGAGGGTTAAGAGAGGAGAGGAGAGATGCTTTTGGGTTAGGAGAAGAGAGGAGAGATGTTTTGGGGTTAGGGAGAGAGAGGTGTTTTGGGGTTAGAGAGGAGAGGAGAGATGCTTTTGGGTTAGGAGAAGAGAGGAGAGATGTTTTGGGGTTAGGGAGAGAGGTGTTTTGGGGTTAAGAGAGGAGAGGAGAGATGTTTTGGGGTTAAGAGAGGAGAGGAGAGGTGTTTTGGGGTTAGGATAGGAGAGGAGAGATGTTTTGGGGTTAGGATAGAGAGGAGAGGTGTTTTGGGGTTAGGAGAGGAGGTGTTTTGGGGTTAGGAGAGGAGAGGATAGGTGTTTTGGGGGTTAGGAGAGGAGAGGTGTTTTGGGGTTAGGAGAGGAGAGGAGAGATGTTTTGGGATTAAGAGAGGAGAGGAGAGGAGAGGTGTTTTGGGGTTAGGAGAGAGAGGTGTTTTGGGGGGTTAGGGAGAGAGGAGAGATGTGTTGGGGTTAGGAGAGGGAGAGGAGAGGTGTTTTGGGGTTAGGAGAGGAGAGGAGAGGTGTTTGGGGTTAAGAAAGGAGAGGAGAGATGTTTTGGGGTTAAGAGGAGAGGAGAGGGGTGTTTTGGGGTTAGGAGAGAGGGTGTTTTGGGGTTAAGAGAGGAGAGGTGTTTTGGGGTTAGGATAGGAGAGGAGAGGTGTTTTGGGGTTAGGAGAGGAGAGGAGAGGTGTTTTGGGGTTAAGAGAGGAGAGGAGAGATGTTTTGGGGTTAAGAGAGGAGAGGAGAGGTGTTTTGGGGGTTAGGAGAGGAGAGGTGTTTTGGGGTTAGAGAGAGAGGAGAGGTGTTTTGGGGTTAGGAGAGAGGTTATTTGGGGTTAAGAGAGGAGAGGAGAGATGTTTGGGATTAGGAGAGGGAGAGGTGTTTGAGAGGAGAGGGTGTTTTGGGGTTAGGAGATTAGAGATGTTTTTGGGTTAGGAGAGGAGAGGAGAGGTGTTTTGGGGGTTAGGATAGGAGATGTGTTTTGGGGGTTAGGGTGAGGAGAGGTGTTTTGGGGGTTAGGATAGAGAAGTGGTGGTGTTTTGGGGTTAGGGAGAGGTGGTGGTGTTTTTGGGGTTAGGAGAGGAGAGGTGTTTTGGGGTTAGGAGAGGAGAGGTGTTTTGGGGTTAGGATAGGAGAGGTGGTGGTGTTTGGGGTTAGGGAGAGGAGAGGGTGTTTGGGGGTTAGGAGAGGAGAGGTGGTGGTTTTTGGGGTTAGAGAGGAGAGGTGTTTGGGGGGTTAGGAGAGGAGGTTGAAGTATTTTGGGGTTAGGAGAGGAGAGATTGAGGTGTTTGGGGGGTTAGGGAGAGAAGAGGAGAGATGTTTTGGGGTTAAGAGAAGAGAGATGTTTTGGGGTTAAGAGAAGAGAGGAGAGGTGTTTTGGGGTTAGGAGAGTGAGAGGTGTTTGAGGGTTAGGAGAGGAGAGTGTTTTGGGGTTAGGGAGAGGAGAGGAGATGTGTTTTGTGGTTAGAGAGTGAGGAGGAGTGGTGTTTTGGGGTTAGGAGAGGAGAGGAGTGGTGTTTTGGGGTTAGGAGAGGAGAGGAGTGGTGTTTTGGGGTTAGGAGAGGAGAGGGAGAGATGTTTTTGGGTTAGGAGAGAGAGATGAGAGATGTTTTGGGGTTAGAGAGGAGAGGAGAGATGTTTTGGGGTTAAGAGAAGAGAGGAGAGGTGTTTTGGGGTTAGGATAGGGAGAGGTGTTTTGGGGTTAGGTGAGAGAGGTGTTTTGGGGTTAGGATAGGAGAAGTGGTGTTTTGGGGTTAGAGAGGAGAGGTGGTGGTGTTTTGGGGTTAGAGAGGAGAGGTGTTTTGGGGTTAGGAGAGGGAGAGGTGTTTTGGGGTTAGGGATAGGAGAGGTGTTTGGGGTTAGGAGAGAGAGGTGGTGGTGTTTTGGGGTTAGGAGAGGAGAGGTGTTTGGGGGTTAGGAGAGGAGAGGTGGTGGTGTTTTGGGGTTAGGGAGAGGAGAGGTGTTTGGGGGTTAGGAGAGGGAGAGGTTGAAGTATTTTGGGGTTAGGAGAGGAGAGATTGAGGTGTTTGGGGGTTAGGAGAGGAGAGGTGTTTTGGGGTTAGGGAGAGGAGAGGTGTTTTGGGGTTAAGAGAGGAGAGGTGTTTTGGGGTTAGGAGAGGAGAGGTGTTTTAGGGTTAGGAGAGAGAGGAGAGATGAGGTATTTTGGGGTTAAGAGAGGAGAGGAGAGATGTTTTGGGGTTAAGAGAGGAGAGGAGAGGTGTTTTGGGGTTAGGATAGGAGAGGAGCGATGTTTTGGGGTTAGGATAGGAGAGGATAGGTGTTTTGGGGTTAGGAGAGGAGAGATGTTTTGGGGTTAAGAGAGGAGAGGAGAGATGTTTTGGGATTAAGAGAGGAGAGAAGAGGTGTTTTGGGGTTAAGAGAGGAGCGGTGTTTTGGGGTTAGGAGAGAGAGGTGTTTTGGGGTTAAGAGAGGAGATGAGAGGTGTTTTGGGGTTAGGAGAGGAGAGATGTTTTGGGGTTAAGAGAGGAAAGGAGAGGTGTTTTGGGGTTAGGAGAGGAGAGGTGTTTTGGGGTTAGGGAGAGGAGAGGTGTTTTGGGGGTTAAGAGAGAGAGGAGAGGTGTTTTGGGGTTAGGAGAGAGAGGTGTTTTAGGGTTAGGAGAGGAGAGGAGAGATGGTTTTGGGGTTAAGAGAGGAGAGGTGAGGTATTTTGGGGTTAAGAGAGGAGAGGAGAGATGTTTTGGGTTAAGAGAGGAGAGGTGTTTTGGGGTTAGGATAGGAGAGGAGAGATGTTTTGGGGTTAGGATAGAGAGGAGAGATGTTTTGGGGTTAAGAGAGGAGAGGGGAGATGTTTTGGGGTTAAGAGAAGAGAGGAGAGGTGTTTGAGGGTTAGGAGAGGAGAGATGTTTTGGGGTTAGGAGAGGAGAGGTGTTTTGGGGTTAGGAGAGGAGAGCTGTTTTTGGGGTTAAGAGAGGAGAGGTGTTTTGGGGTTAGGAGAGGAGAGATGTTTTGGGGTTAGGAGAGGAGAGGTGTTTGGGGTTAGGATAGGGAGAGGTGGTGGTGTTTTGGGGTTAGGAGAGGAGAGGTGTTTGGGGGTTAGGAGAGGAGAGGTGGTGGTGTTTGGGGTTAGGAGGAGGAGAGGTGTTTGGGGGTTAGGAGAGGAGAGGTTGGGGTATTTTGGGGTTAGGAGAGGAGAGATTGAGGTGTTTGGGGTTAGAGAGAAGAGGAGAGATGTTTTGGGAGTTATGAGAAGAGAGATGTTTTGGGGTTAAGAGAAGAGAGGAGAGGTGTTTTGGGGTTAGGAGAGGAGAGGTGTTTGAGGGTTAGGAGAGGAGAGTGTTTTGGGGTTAGGAGAGAGAGGAGATGTGTTTTGTGGTTAGGAGAGGAGAGGGGAGTGGTGTTTTGGGGTTAGGGAGAGGAGAGGAGTGGTGTTTTGGGGTTAGGGAGAGGAGAGGAGAGATGTTTTGGGGTTAATAGAAGAGAGGAGAGGTGTTTTGGGGTTAGGAGAGGAGAGGAGAGATGTTTTGGGGGTTAGAGAGGAGAGGAGAGGTGTTTTGGTGTTAGGAGAGGAGAGATGTTTTTGGGTTAGGAGAGGAGATGAGATGTTTTGGGGTTAGGAGAGGAGAGGAGAGATGTTTTGGGGTTAAGAGAAGAGAGTGGGAGAGGTGTTTTGGGGTTAGGATAGGAGAGGTGTTTTGGGTTAGGTGAGGAGAGGTGTTTTGGGGTTAGGATAGGAGAAGTGGTGTTTTGGGGTTAGGAGAGAGAGGTGGTGGTGTTTTGGGGTTAGGAGAGGAGAGGGTGTTTTGGGGTTAGGAGAGGAGAGGTGTTTTGGGGTTAGGAATAGAGAGGTGTTTGGGGGTTAGGAGAGGAGAGGGTGGTGGTGTTTTTGGGGTTAGGAGAGGAGAGGTGTTTGGGGTTAGGAGAGGAGAGGTGGTGGTGTTTTGGGGTTAGGAGGGAGAGGTGTTTGGGGGTTAGGAGAGGAGAGGTTGAAGTATTTTGGGGTTAGGAGAGGGAGAGATTGAGGTGTTTGGGGGTTAGGAGAGGAGAGAGGTGTTTTGGGGTTAGGAGAGGAGAGGTGTTTTGGGGTTAAGAGGAGAGAGGTGTTTTGGGGTTAGGAGAGGAGAGGTGTTTTAGGGTTAGGAGAGAGAGGAGAGATGAGGTATTTTTGGGGTTAAGAGAGGAGAGGAGAGATGTTTTGGGGTTAAGAGAGGAGAGGAGAGGTGTTTTGGGGTTAGGATAGGAGAGGAGCGATGTTTTGGGGGTTAGGATAGGAGAGGATAGGTGTTTGGGGTTAGGAGAGGAGAGATTTTTGGGGTTAAGAGAGGAGAGAGAGGATGTTTTGGGATTAAGAGAGGAGAGGGAGAGGTGTTTTGGGGTTAGGAGAGGAGGTGTTTTAGGGTTAGGAGAGGAGAGGAGAGATGAGGTATTTTGGGGTTAAGAGAGGAGAGGTGAGGTATTTTGGGGTTAAGAGAGGAGAGGAGAGATGTTTTGGGGTTAAGAGAGGAGAGGTGTTTTGGGGTTAGGATAGGAGAGGAGAGATGTTTTGGGGGTTAGGATAGGAGAGGAGAGATGTTTGGGGGTTAAGAGAGGAGAGGAGAGATGTTTTGGGGTTAAGAGAAGAGAGTGAGAGGTGTTTGAGGGTTAGGAGAGGAGAGATGTTTTGGGGTTAGGAGAGGAGAGGTGTTTTGGGGTTAGGAGAGGAGAGCTGTTTTGGGGTTAAGAGAGGAGAGGTGTTTTGGGGTTAGGAGAGGAGAGATGTTTGGGGGTTAGGGAGAGAGGTGTTTTGGGGTTAGGAGAGGGAGAGGA
>NW_025755850.1:0-7252 GCF_021184085.1 Oncorhynchus gorbuscha
TCGTTTCCTCTGCTGGTCTTATTTGGTTCTTTCCCTCCTTCTATCCCCTCTCTCCCCCTCCTCTCTCACTCTCTCGCTCTCTCTTCTCTCTATCGTTCCGTTCCTGCTCCCAGCTGTTCCTATTCCCCTAATCATCATTTAGTCTTCCCACACCTGTTCCCGATCCTTTCCCTGATTAGAGTCCCTATTTATTCCTTTGTGTTCCGTTCCTGTGCCGTCGGTTCCTTGTATTGTATTCACCATGCTGTGATTGCGTTTGCTGTCCTGTCGTGTTTTTGCCGTGATTGTGTATCACCCTGTCCTGTCGTGTTTTGTGCCTTCATCAGACGCGCGTGTGAGCAGGTGTCTCAGTCGCTACGGCCTGCGCCTACCCGGCGCACCTGCAGTCTGTGGCCGCTTCTCCAGTTGTTTTCCCCTCTACAAATCTAGAGGATTTCTGTTATTCCGTTTTGAACATTAATAAACTCTGTTTCTGTTAAGTCGCTTTTGGGTCCTCTTTCACCTGCATGACAGAAGGAACCGACAAGGAATGGACCCAGCGACTTCAGACGCTGTTTACACTGCCGTCAAGATCCAAGGAGCCATGCTCGGCAGACACGAGCAGGAATTGTCTGCTGCTCGCCATGCCGTGGAGAACCTGGCCGCTCAGGTTTCCGACCTCTCTGGACAGTTCCAGAGTCTACGCCTCGTGCCACCTGTTACTTCCTGGCCTGCCGAGCCTCCAGAACCTAGGGTTAATAACCCACCTTGCTACTCCGGGCAGCCCACTGAGTGCCGCTCCTTTCTCACGCAGTGTGAGATTGTGTTCTCTCTCCAACCCAACACATACTCTAGAGAGAGCTCGAGTTGCTTACGTCATTTCACTCCTTACTGGCCGGGCTCGAGAATGGGGCACAGCTATCTGGGAGGCAAGGGCTGATTGCTCTAACAAATTCCAGAACTTTAAAGAGGAGATGATCGGGTTTTTGACCGTTCAGCTTTTGGTGGGAGGCTTCTAGGCCCTGGCTTCCTTATGCCAAGGTGAACGGTCCATAACGGATTATTCCATTGAGTTTCGCACTCTTGCTGCCTCTAGTGAGTGGAACGAGCCGGGCGCTGCTCGCCGTTTTCTGGAGGGACTCCACGCAGTGGTTAAGGATGAGATTCTCTCCCGGAGGTTCCTTCAGATGTGGACTCTTGATTGCTCTCGCCATCCGCATAGAACGACGGGTAGATCTTCGTCACCGGGCTCAGTGGAAGAGAGCTCGCATCAACGGTGTTTCCCTGCTCCGCATCGCAACCATCTCCTCCTCTGGCTTTGAGACTGAGCCCATGCAGCTGGGAGGGATTCGCATCTCGACTAAGGAGAGGGAACGGAGGATCACCAACCGCCTGTGCCTCTATTGCGGAGTTGCTGGACATTTTGTTAATTCATGTCCAGTAAGAGGCCAGAGCCCATCAGTAAGCGGAGGGCTACTGGTGAGCGCTACTACTCAGGTCCCTTCATCTAGATCTTGTACTACTATGTCGGTCCATCTACGCTGACCGGTTCGGGTGCTACATGCAGTGCCTTGATTGACTCTGGGGCTGAGGGTTGTTTCATGGACGAAGCATGGGTTCGGAAACATAACATTCCTTTCAGACCGTTAGACAAGCCTACGCCCATGTTTGCCTTAGATGGTAGTCATCTTCCCAGTATCAAATTTGAGACACTACCTTTAACTCTCACAGTATCTGTAACCACAGTGAGACTATTTCTTTTTTGATTTTCCGTTTCACCGTTTACACCTGTTGTTTTGGGTCATCCCTGGCTAGTATGTCATAATCCTTCTATTAATTGGTCTAGTAATTCTATCCTATCCTGGAACGTTTCTTGTCATGTGAAGTGTTTAATGTCTGCCATCCTCCCGCTTTCTTCTCTCCCTACTTCTCAGGAGGAACCTGGCGATTTGACAGGAGTGCCGGAGGAATATCATGATCTGCGCACGGTCTTCAGTCGGTCTCGAGCCAACTCCCTTCCTCCTCACCGGTCGTATGATTGTAGTATTGATCTCCTTCCAGGGGACCACGCCTCGAGGTAGACTATACTCTCTGTCGGCTCCCGAACGTAAGGCTCTCGAGGATTATTTGTCTGTGTCTCTTGACGCCGGTACCATAGTGCCTTCTTCTTCTCCGGCCGGGCGGGGTTCTTTTTTGTTAAGAAGAAGGACGGGTACTCTGCGCCCCCTGCGTGATTATCGAGGGCTGAATGACATAACGGTTAAGAATCGTTATCCGCTTCCCTTATGTCATCAGCCTTCGAGATTCTGCAGGGAGCCAGGTGCTTTACTGTTGGACCTTCGAACGCTTACCATCTCGTGCGCATCAGAGAGGGGGACGAGTGGAAAACGGCGTTTAACACTCCGTTAGGCATTTTGAGTACCGGGTTCTGCCGCTCGGTCTCGCCAATGCGCCAGCTGTTTTTCAGGCATTAGTTAATGATGTTCTGAGAGACATGCTGAACATTTTTGTTTTTGTCTATCTTGACGATATCCTGATTTTTTCTCCGTCACTCGAGATTCATGTTCAGCACGTTCGACGTGTTCTACAGCGCCTTTTAGAGAATTGTCTCTACGTAAAGTGCTGAGAAGTGCTCTTTCATGTCTCCTCCGTTACTTTTCTCGGTTCCGTTATTTCCGCTGAAGGCATTCAGATGGATTCCGCTAAGGTCCAAGCTGTCAGTGATTGGCCCGCTCCAAGGTCACGTGTCGAGTTGCAGCGCTTTTTAGGTTTCGCTAATTTCTATCGGCGTTTTCATTCGTAATTTTGGTCAAGTTGCTGCCCTCTCACAGCTCTTACTTCTGTCAAGACGTGTTTTAAGTGGTCCGGTTCCGCCCAGGGAGCTTTTTGATCTTCTAAAAGAACGCTTTACGTCCGCTCCTATCCTCGTTATTCCTGACGCCACTAGACAATTCATTGTCGAGGTTGACGCTTCAGAGGTAGGCGTGGGAGCCATTCTATCCCAGCCTTCCAGTCTGACGATAAGGTTCATCCGTGCGCTTATTTTTCTCATCGCCTGTCGCCATCTGAGCGCAACTATGATGTGGGTAATCGTGAACTGCTCGCCATCCGCTTAGCCCTAGGCGAATGGCGACAGTGGTTGGAGGGGGCGACCGCCTTTTGTCGCTTGGACAGACCATAAGAACCTTGAGTACATCCGTTCTGCCAAACGACTTAATGCCCGTCAAGCTCGTTGGGCGTTGTTTTTCGCTCGTTTCGAGTTTGTGATTTCTTACCGTCCGGGTAGCAAGAACACCAAGCCTGATGCCTTATCCCGTCTGTTTAGTTCTTCTGTGGCTTCTACTGATCCCGAGGGGATTCTTCCTTATGGGCGTGTTGTCGGGTTGACAGTCTGGGGAATTGAAAGACAGGTTGTTAAGCACTCACGCACACTGCGTCGCCGCGCTTGTCCTAGTAACCTCCTTTTCGTTCCTGTTTCCACTCGTCTGGCTGTTCTTCAGTGGGCTCACTCTGCCAAGTTAGCTGGTCATCCCGGTGTTCGAGGCACTCTTGCGTCTATTCGCCAGCGCTTTTGGTGGCCGACTCAGGAGCGTGACACGCCGCCGTTTCGTGGCTGCGTGTTCAGACTGCGCGCAGAAGAAGTCTGGTAATTTTTTTTCTGCTTCTGCTCCTGGTCTTGCTGGGTCTCAGTCTGTTCCCTGCCATCGCATCTCTCCTGTTCTTGTCCCTGCCCTTGCTGTGTCTCAGTCTGTCCCTAGTTCTCATTTTTTTTTAGAGTAGTACCCTAGTTTCCCTTTTATCGCTTTTTCGTTACGGTCCTGAGGAGAGGAGTTGGGTTCTTTCTCGGGACGTGCTGGACCGTTTGATCTATGATTTCCTCCGTTGCCGCCAGTGTTCCTCTCGAGAGCGCCAGGAGGCGCCGGTGAGTGGGGGGTACTGTCATGTTTGTCATTTATTATCTTGTCTTGTCCCTGTGCTTCCCATTCTATTCGTTTCCCTCTGCTGGTCTTATTTGGTTCTTTCCTCCTTCTAGCCCCCTCTCTCCCCTCCCTCTCTCACTCTCTCGCTCTCTCTCTCTCTATCGTTCCGTTCCTGCTCCCAGCTGTTCCTATTCCCTAATCATCATTTAGTCTTCCCACACCTGTTCCCGATCCTTTCCCCTGATTAGAGTCCCTATTTATTCCTTTGTGTTCCGTTCCTGTGCCGTCAGTTCCTTGTATTGTATTCACCTATGCTGTGATTATGTTCGCCCTGTCCTGTCGTGTTTTTGCCGTGATTGTGTATCACCCTGTCCTGTCGTGCGGTTTTTGTGCCTTCATCAGACGCTGCGTGTGAGCAGGTGTCTCAGTCGACTACGGCCTGCGCTTACCCGGCGACCTGCAGTCTGTGGCCGCTTCTCCAGTTGTTTTCCCCTCTACAAATCTAGAGGATTTCTGTTATTCCGTTTATAAACTCTGTTTCTGTTAAGTCGCTTAGTCCTCTTCACCTGCATGACAGTACATCCCTGGAAGCATGAAGAACTAGTTTGGGCATGTCGATAATGGGAGTATTGTATTCTGGAGGTGGGTTGGTATACTGTAAAAATGTACCGTAGTAATACAATCAACAAAAAATACCACAATGGTTTGTACTGTGGAGTGTGTAGTTAAACATCGCAGTTGTTTAGAATGTATTATCATGATGGTCTGTGTCCCCATTTTTCGTAAAGTGACCAAAAGCATTAAGTAATTTATGGTACTCGCTCTGCAATAGCAAAGCCTAGGCCTAGTCATACCTCTGTTTATCTTTAGAGCTTGGCTGAAAAACCCATAGTCTAGTAGTGAAGTGTACCCTCTCCAACATCTTTGGAAGCAGTGAAACACCCATGGTCTGGTAGTGAAGTGTACCCTCTCAACATCTTTGGAAAGCAGTGAAAAACCCATGGTCTAGTAGTGAAGTGTACCCTCTCCAACATCTTTAGAGCTTGGTGAAAAACCTGTGAGATACAAACAGTGAAGTGTACTCTGTCTTTGAGGCATGGTGGCCCATGGTCTAGTAGTGAAGTGTACCCTCTCCAACATCTTTAGAGGCTTGGTGAAAAACCCATGGTCTAGTAGTGAAGTGTACCCTCTCCAACATCTTTAGAGCTTGGTGAAAAACCCATGGTCTAGTAGTGAAGTGTACTCTCTCCAACATCTTTAGAGCATGGTGAAAAACCCATGGTCTAGTAGTGAAGTGTACTCTCTCCAACATCTATAGAGCTTGGTGAAAAACCCATGTTCTAGTAGTGAAGTGTACCCTCTCCAACATCTTTAGAGCTTGGTGAAAAAACAATGGTCTAGTACCCTCTTAATCCTTGGGACCTGGATAGGGTATGGTGATAAGAATGAATGGAATCTGAAATATTGAACATAATGTTTAAAATAATTAGTTTATCTTGTGCTTTTCGCTTCAATTTCAGTTGGCTCTCTCTCTCATTCAACTGACTAGGCTACACATATAGATTTCTACATTAATTATCATTTTATCTCATGAATACATTTTCATCATGTCGTTCTCAACATATCCCTAACAACAGCAAGTTACAATGTTTCTCTTTGTTTAGGCTCTCTGTTTCAAGTTATAATAGTCATTATGCTATAGGTCACTTAAAGGTATACATCCCCAACTAAATGCCTACTTTCAGGTTCCTTCTCCACAATGCAACAACAATAGGAAATAGTAAAAATAAGAATACAGAACATGAAGTAAAATTAATATCTTAGCATAAGTATAATAAAAGAAGTCAATCATTTATCATCCAATATTTACACATGTATGGTTGAAGGGGGGATGGGGGGCAAGTGTATTAATTCAGCAGTACAATAAGAGCAGCAGCTGTGTGCTAAGGTGGTCACTCCAGTTAAAGTGGTTCAGCAGTCTGATGGCTTGTAGATAGAAACGTTCTCTGAGCATGTTGGCATCAGACCTTATGCGCCGACACATCTGCCCGACTGAAGAGAGAGAACTGCTCGTGGCTGGGGTGGGGTCCTTGATGATGCTTTTTACTATTTCCTATTGTCTTTCTCAGGCACTGTTTCAAATAGATGTGGTCCTTCTTAGCTCAGGCATGAGCCATAACGCCTGGGATTCGATTCAGGACCAAATAGATGTTCTGGACTTAGTGGAAGCATGGCGTCCCAGTGATGGACTGGGCCATCTTTATCACATGGTGGAGGGCCTTATGGTTGTGGACGGAGCAGTGGTACTATTTGGAGAAGACACGGGGCGGTATGCTGAATTTCTTCACCAGCCTTAGGAAGTAGAGACCATGACAAGTTGTAGGTCTGATGACAGTCCTCAGATGTGGATGCCGAGGAACTTGAAACTCATGACTCTCTACAACAGTCTCATTGATGTACATTTACATTACATTTAAGTCATTTAAAGGTGACGCTCTTATCCAGAGCGACTTACAAATTGGTGCATTCAATTTTATGACATCCAGTGGAACAACCACTTTACAATAGTGCATCTAAATATTTTAAGGGGGAGGGGGTGAGAAGGATTACTTTATCCTATCCTAGGTATTCCTTAAAGAGGTGGGGTTTCAGGTGTCTCCGGAAGGTGGTGATTGACTCCGCTGTCCTGGCGTCGTGGGGATGGAAGCCAGTGGAGAGAGCGGAGGAGCGGGGTGACGTGAAAGAACTTGGGAAGGTTGAACACTAGACGGGCTGCAGCGTTCTGGATGAGTTGTAGGGGTTTAATGGCACAGGCAGGGAGCCCAGCCAACAGCGAGTTGCAGTAATCCAGACGGGAGATGACAAGTGCCTGGATTAGGACCTGCGCCGCTTCCTGTGTGAGGCAGGGTCGTACTCTGCGGATGTTGTAGAGCATGAACCTACAGGAACGGGCCACCGCCTTGATGTTAGTTGAGAACGACAGGGTGCTGGTCCTCAGGATCACGCCTAGCTGTTCTTAGCGCCCTGGGAGGAGTGACACAATGGAGTTGTCAACCGTGATGGCGAGATCATGGAACGGGCAGTCCTTCTCGGGAGGAAGAGCAGCCCGTCTTGCCGAGGTTCAGCTTGAGGTGGTGATCCGTCATCCACACTGATATGTCTGCCAGACATGCAGAGATGCGATTTGCCACCTGGTCATCAGAAGGGGGAAAGGAGAAGATTAATTGTGTGTCGTCTGCATAGCAATGATAGGAGAGACCATGTGAGGTTATGACAGAGCCAAGTGGACTTGGTGTATAGCGAGAATAGGAGAGGGCCTAGAACAGAGCCCTGGGGGACACCAGTGGTGAGCG
>NW_025755851.1:0-7251 GCF_021184085.1 Oncorhynchus gorbuscha
TATATTATATATTAGGATGTTAAAGTAAAAGAAGAGAAAGAGGAGGATGCGGTTTTTGGAGTGAAAGAGGAGGAAGAGGTGACTGTCACATCCAAAAAGGAGGAGGAAGAAGACGAGGAAACTGGATATCTGTGCCCGGTTTCCCAAAAGCATATTCAGGCGTCCAATGGTTCTAACAATGAATTTAACCATAAGATGGTTTTGAGAAACCGGGCCCTGATTAACACTAGTAAGTACTGTCTTAAAAACAGAGGCACAAACTCTGCAGTTGTTGGACTGATGTTTGGTGTCAAAGGGGAAATCTGCAATGCTACATCCATTTTTTTACTTTTAAATTATTTATTTATAGTCATTGAATAATATAACACATGCCTCAAGAGCTTAGTTCAACTGTTGTACCCCGTCAGGACCCTAATAATACAAAGACTGGCCATCCATGAGGTCAAAATGATATTTTAATTTCGAGGGTGTATAGTATATTCTAGAATTCATCCATGATGTCATAATGATAGTTTAACCAGGTTTCTAGGATATATAGTATATTATAGAATTCATCTATGATGTCATAATGATAGTTTAACCAGGTTTTTAGGATATATAGTATATTCTAGAATGACCAGTGTAGATTTCCTGTGGAGGTCAAATTGTTGAGCTGTTAAGTCATTGTATAATATTCAGCCAGTTTATTTTCATGACATTACATCAATATAGTCTAACCAGAAGAGAAAAGACTTACCGAACCACCTACTCCTGGAGGCCTTTGTAAATTCTGACATTGCCGGTAATAGGCAACACAAGTAGTCGGCAACCTACATTTGGAGTGCCAATTTATCTGACCATTTCTACTATTTAGCAATTCAAGTGATTTTCAAGGAAAAGAGGAACTGTTAACAGACAGCTTGTGACAGACAACTTGTGACCACTGTAAAACTGATAACAGGAAGGAGGTCTCCCCACCCAGGGAGTGGAGAAACCGTTAGGCTTGCAGTAGACTATGTAACATGTTTCAGGATATGATAAGCAATGTATGTATGTGTTGGAGAAAACTTGTAACTAGCATTGACAGTGTCTGAGAAGAGTCGGGGTATTTATATGACCAAATGTGAGGTATAAAAGGCTGTGTGCTTGTATGATTTTCGGGGCTCTGAATAAAGAACTTACCCTTTGCAGAAATTCTGGGACTTTGTCCAATTCATCTATGAAGGGGCCTTACAACCCCCAGCAGTCTGACTGGGGAATTGGTCGAAGTAGATCGTGAGTTTTGAGTTCATATCATTGGAACTAGACATTCTTGTGACAGTTATTGATTTGGAAACTTGGGAGAAAAAAATGTAATTGGAAAGACATTGAAAAGAAGGCTATGCCCAACGTCCAATATGCTTTCGGTTGTAGTTGAATGTGAAAGTTGAAAATGTTGTTTTGGGTTGTTTTTTTCAACGACTTTAAAACTACTTAATTTCAAGGTACTTGCAGCCTATACACATGGACGCAGTATAATACATTGGTCTATAATCAATTTTATTAACAATCCTACATCACTCCAGCATTTCTTGACAACACTCAAGTGCTAATTGTCTTTATTCCACTACTGAAGAAGCATGACTCAAATCACCTCATATTTCAAACATTCAGCCTGACAAAATATACATGTTTAATTATTCCATGCCTCACCATTATGTTAATTATTACATATTAACAAAGGGGTGTACATTTGGTTTTCATATTTATAATTAATGTAACATTTAGTATTCATAATTATTTATGCAACCAACTGACAATTTTTGGGTACAATTATATTAACATTGTTGCCCTGCTTTTATAATATCAGGGATCATTCTCAGATGTGCCAACCCAAATGTACTAGAGCACGACATTGGGGACTTGGCCCCGATCCAACAACATGCCCATCGAGTGAACCCTGAAAAGAGAGTGAGAAGTAAGGTGGAAAGTACTACGGATATTGCAGGAGTTGGTTGCTGATTGTCTCAAGGGTGGGCAGTCAGCAAGTTTTGCATTTAGCCAGTGCTTGTCCATGGATTACAATTTATTTTGACTGCATGTTTTTCCGTATTGGAGATTAGAATTACAATTTATTTTGTTCCAAGGGGACGTGAGTTCTAGAATCTAGTGGGGGGGGGGAATATAGGATATATTTGTTGTCTTAACGGGGAGGTTGTTACAGGCTTTTGATTTGAGGTTGGACATTCACACACAGGACGCACTGATTGGTGTCACCTCGTTAGTGTGTGTTACACCTGTGCTGGCTTGTCCATCTGTTTCAGTGTTTACCTTCAGCAGGATCCATCTGTTTCAGTGTTTACCTTCAGCAGGATCCATCTGTTTCAGTGTTTACCTTCAGCAGGATCCATCTGTTTCAGTGTTTACCTTCAGCAGGATCCATCTGTTTCAGTGTTTACCTTCAGCAGCACCTCTTCTGTTTCAGTGTTTACCTTCAGCAGGATCCATCTGTTTCAGTGTTTACCTTCAGCAGGATCCGTCTGTTTCAGTGTTTACCTTCAGCAGGATCTATCCATCTGTTTGTGTTTACCTTCAGCAGGATCCACCTGTTTCAGTGTTTACCTTCAGCAGGATCCATCTGTTTCAGTGTTTACCTTCAGCAGGATCCATCTGTTTCAGTGTTTACCTTCAGATCCAGGATGTTTACCTTCATCCATCTGTTTCAGTGTTTACCTTCAGCAGGATCCATCTGTTTCAGTGTTTACCTTCAGCAGGATCCATCTGTTTCAGTGTTTACCTTCAGCAGGATCCATCTGTTTCAGTGTTTACCTTCAGCAGGATCCATCTGTTTCAGTGTTTACCTTCAGCAGGATCCATCTGTTTCAGTGTTTACCTTCAGCAGGATCCATCTGTTTCAGTGTTTACCTTCAGCAGGATCCACCTGTTTCAGTGTTTACCTTCAGCAGGATCCATCTGTTTCAGTGTTTACCTTCAGCAGGATCCATCTGTTTCAGTGTTTACCTTCAGCAGGATCCATCTGTTTCAGTGTTTACCTTCAGCAGGATCCATCTGTTTCAGTGTTTACCTTCAGCAGGATCCATCTGTTTCAGTGTTTACCTTCAGCAGGATCCATCTGTTTCAGTGTTTACCTTCAGCAGGATCCATCTGTTTCAGTGTTTACCTTCAGCAGGATCCATCTGTTTCAGTGTTTACCTTCAGCAGGATCCATCTGTTTCAGTGTTTACCTTCAGCAGGATCCATCTGTTTCAGTGTTTACCTTCAGCAGGATCCATCTGTTTCAGTGTTTACCTTCAGCAGGATCCATCTGTTTCAGTGTTTACCTTCAGCAGGATCCATCTGTTTCAGTGTTTACCTTCAGCAGGATCCATCTGTTTCAGTGTTTACCTTCAGCAGGATCCATCTGTTTCAGTGTTTACCTTCAGCAGGATCCATCTGTTTCAGTGTTTACCTTCAGCAGGATCCATCTGTTTCAGTGTTTACCTTCAGCAGGATCCATCTGTTTCAGTTTTCAGTTGTTGAATCCTTTGACGTATTGTTGATTTAAACATGTTTCAGGTTCAACAAATGCACTGTGTTGGTTGGAAAGTGATACTAAAATGACAAACCATAGTAGAGATATACTGAATTTACACTAAGATGGATCAAGATAGTTTCTCATAATATAATATTTAAATCAAGCTTTATTTATACAGCACATTTCAGACATGGGTGCAACACAATGGCTTCACAGGAAAAAAAACAAATATTTAATACAAACATAAGAGAAAAAACTGAAGACTAATGAGCAAGTAAATGTCATTAACAATTCACTGCAATATGCAACCCAAAATATCCTGTCATTGTTGGATGTTACGTTCTCCAGCAAGAAAACCAAAAATGTTCCTCAAACAGAAGAGGGAACTAACAACAACCACAATTAAACATGTTTTAGGAGGGGCTCTGAAAGACACTATGGGGGTGTCCACTGGAAGTTGACTAGTAACAACAACTGGGACATAATTCACCCACCATGAGACCAACTAATTCTGCCCAAGAAGAGGCAAACAAAAGAAAAACCGACAACAAACTTAAAGACAGGAAGCAAACCAAAAAGGTGGTGGTTAAAATAATTTATTTACAATCAATACCATTCACACTACAAAATCATATCTCTCATTCATTCTTAATTACTTATATTTACAAAACCAAAACACCAAACAAAAACAAACCTCAGGGGAGCATCGTCCCTCCCCGTCATACCTAACCAATACCTAACCCTTTCCCTATCTCCCCTTCCCTAATCTATCCCCTTACCAAACTCACTCTAACACTCCCAGCCCTAAACCCCCTTTCCACATGCTTCCCCCACTTCATCCTCCCCCTCAAATCACCTTCCACCCTTCTCACTATCCCTTCCACCCCCCAATCTCTCCCTGTCTTGACTAAATTCTTCCTGGCTTCCCACAGTCAAATCAAATTTATTTATATAGCCCTTCGTACATCAGCTGATATCTCAAAGTGCTGTACAGAAACCCAGCCTAAAACCCCAAACAGCAAACAATGCAGGTGTAAAAGCACGGTGGCTAGGAAAAACTCCCTAGAAAGGCCAAAACCTAGGAAGAAACCTAGAGAGGAACCGGGCTATGTGGGGTGGCCAGTCCTCTTCTGGCTGTGCCAGGTAGAGATTATAACAGAACAGGAAGGATATAACCCCACCCACTTTGCCAAAGCACAGCCCCCACACCACTAGAGGGAAATCTTCAACCACCAACTTACCATCCTGAGACAAGCCCACAAAGCCCACAAAGATCTCCGACACGGTACAACCCAAGGGGGGAACCCAGACAGGCCGACCACAACAGTGAATCAACCCACCCAGGTGACGCACCCCCCCCAGAGACGGCACGAGAGAGCCCCAGCAAGCCAGTGACTCAGCCCCCGTAACAGCCCCCTTTTAAAAGAGACTCATGAGAAGCCAGAGCAGAAACCTGTCCCTATCCGTTCCCTTTGCTCTCCCTACGCCTCTCTCTCGCCTAGCCCATGTCAAAACAAAATCACTCCTAACCACACCTAGCATCACCCGTGCCCTAGCCCAGACAAGCCGGCAATGGGTATATGTACGCCAAATACAAAAGAGACGGCAACACATCCACCTTTAGGACCAGGACTTTGCCCATAAAAGACAAATACCTAGCCTTCCACATTGCTAGCTTCCTCTGTACCACTGCGATACGCATGTTCCAGTTTAGCGTCGCTGAGCCGGAGGTCTCAAAATGAACCCCGAGAATCCTCAGGGCCCCTTCAAGAGAGAGAACCCCCCAGGCACATCCGTTCTACCGCGCCATCTTCCGAAAAACTTGACGGAAGACTTTGCATGGTTCAGAACTGCTCCCGACGCTCGGGTGAAATCCCCAAAGATGGCAAGGGACCTTGTCAGGCACGAGTCCTTGCACAACAGCAAGGAAGTGTCGTCGGCGTACTGCGTCATCTTAACACGCAGCCCACCACTTCCAGGGATCAACAAGCCTTCCACCCCTGTGTCTGCCCTAATGGCAGCCCCCAGAGGCTCCATGTACAGAACGAAGAGGAGAGCCGAGAGTGGGCATCCCTGCCTGACCCCAGACGAGAGGTCAAAAACGTCACCTAAGTGACTATTTACACTAACTCGACACCCCGCTCCGACATATAAAGTACGGATCCATCCTATAAACTTCTCCCCAAATCCTAATCTACCTAACACCCTGAATAGAAAAGATCTATTCACGCGATCAAAAGCTTTCGCCTGATCTAGCGCTGCTACCATTAAAGGCAGCCCTCTATCTTCAACCCAAGCGATGGAATCCCTGATCAACTGTAGGTTCCATCTTATAGAGCGGCCCTCTACCCCGCACGTCTGATCCTCGTGGACGACGTAGGGAAGGGCTGTGCGCAACCGGTCTGCTAAAACCTTTGCAAGAATCTTGTAATCTACGCACAGCATGGTCAATGGCCGCCAGTTGCCAAGGTCAGTTGCTTCCCCCTTCTTATAAAGAAGTGACAGAATACCAACAGCCATTGATCCCCCGGGACCCCCGTCTCAAGGATGGCCTTCAAGACTTCGAGAACCACTGGTCCAAGTATACCCCAAAACTTGAGGTAAAACTCAGCCGGCAGCCCATCCATCCCAGGCACCTTCCCTTTTCCCATCCTCCTAAGAGCGCTCTCAACCTCTTCTAGTGAGATCTGGGCCTCCATCACGTCTCTCATGTCCTCTGGCAACCGCCGGGACAAGTGTTCTAAAAACACGTTTCCCTGCTCTACATCTATTTCCCTTTCCTTAAATAAACCTTGGAAATTATCAGTTGTCACCCTGACCATTTCTTCTGGTTTACTTACTGTACTACCATTTTCTTCCCTAACTCCATGCATTACCTTCCTACTCTGCCTGGCCCTAACCGACTTAAAGAACATAGCGGAACAAGTCTCATTATGTTCTAGAAAGCCACTATGCGCACGCTCCAGGAAAGCTCGAGCCTTCTGCTCCTGCAGCTCCCTGAGCTGCGCCTTTAGGGCTGCGAAACTCTCCCAGTCAATCGACCCGCCGAGGTTGCCTGCCTCGTACTCGAGTTCAATTAACCTTTGGATACGATCCACCTCCCTCCTTTCCTCCCTTTTTTTCCTTCTACAATATCCTATTATAAAAGCCCTTATCCTCCCCTTAACTAAATCCCACCACTCTAACACCCCCTCGCACATGGACCGGAGGCCGTCAAGCCTCCGAAAGAAACAAAAAAATGCGTCAACGAAAGCCTGCTCCTCCAGTATATCCCGATCTAACTTCCAGTACCCCCTACCGAAGAGGCAGACTGGCAACCCCACCTGCAGGAACACCCCGTCGTGATCCGTGAAGAAAACAGGCAACAGCCGCCCAGACAACTGACCCAAAGACCTGGATACAAAAATGTAGTCGAGCCTCCGCGCAACCCCCTGGAGTTGCGCCATGTAGGACCGACCATTGCCGGAGTAGTGTGCAGGCCACCATCAACCAGACCATGGCAAGCCATTAGCCCAGAGATGGCACCTGCACTGCTATCACCGCCTACCCCTAAATCTATATTAAAGTCTCCTCCTATCGCCAAGTGCCTGTTTGTAACACACAGGGGCGCCAGACAGTCCACCATCTCCCTCCTGTCTGCCGCCACCTGTGGCCCATACACCCCAATTAACCTATATCTAGCATCTCTAAACTTAACATCTATCCCCAAAACTCTACCCTGCATTATCACAAAAGTGTTCTCTATTTTAACCTCTCTA